>NW_027526204.1:153808037-153943037 GCF_048455015.1 Haemaphysalis longicornis | reverse complement strand
AGCGCTCAACAGTCGTATGGCCAATAAGACAGAGAAAGAAGATGTCGAACGTTGCCTTCCCGGAAAAGCAGACTATATCTTGAAATTGGCTTCCGTCCGTGTTCGAAACGTGCCTGTCAATGACACCTGTCTTGTGTTCCGTTTATTTGCTCCAATAGCAACGTTCTTAGACCGTAACCCACACGTGTGCCCAGAAACAAGTCCTTTTCTAGTGATCATCAGCCTTCACCACCGCGAACAGGAGGAGACGCAGTGGCGCCTCTTTTTCATCGAAACATGCAGCCAACTCACGCCCGCATCGTAGAGGGCCTCCCAGTGCGGGTACATCAGCTCGAAGACCGAAGAGCGAGCGTTGGGTAGGAACAGCATAACCGCCGTCACCGCCACGAACACCACGATCGGAAGTAGTCCCAGCAAGGGCGAGATCTGCACGCGCGCCACGCTTCGTAAGTATTGGCCACAACCAGAGCCACGAACAACGACGTATAGCAAGGCCCCCGGGCCAACTACGTGAAAATAGGCGTGCGTATTTCGTGGGGGGCTTAGCGAGAGAAAAAATTTCCGACCGCGTAAGCGGGGCCGGCTTCCAGCGTTGCCTACTCGCATTCAACTATAATGGCACAGTGGCTAAGACAGTGTGCTGCGGTGGCTGCCTCTCAGATGAAGACGAAAAGCGAAAGTACCGTGCGTCATTATTTCAGCGCACGTCAATGATCCCAGGGTGGTCATTGTTCATCCGGAGCCCTCCACCATGGCGCGCCTGATAGCCCAGATGTAGCTTCAGCATTTTAAACCCCCGAAATCGGGACTATGCCTACAAACTTTGCACTCTAAAATGCAGTCATGGTACAGTTACGTTACGTATTCTACCGTTGTTTGGCGCTTCTGCTGTTTTTTTTTTATATTTCTAAACTAGCAGCGGAAGGCTAATATACATTAAAGTCAGTAGCATAAACGCGTAGTCGAGCAGGTTCGTGAAGATTTTGTTTCCGCAGAACTTTCAATAAAAGAAAAAGAGATAGATCTAGATTGGCGTTCGCTCAAAAGAAACTGGAGGAAACCGGCAACATGTATGCATGCATTGCTGTTACCAAAAAGAAAGATCAATCGCTCAAAACACTGAAACACGGCATTTAACGAAGCAAAGCCTAAGGAGGTCGAGATGACTTTTTTTCCGATTATAGTCATTTTGCCCTGAGAATTTTGTCATCAAAGCCTAGCAGTCGTCACCCGAATCTATTATAGTACACCTTCAAGGGATTAGGTAGAATAGGTCAACGCAGTAGTGTGTTGCTAAGCAGTGCGTGCCAGACCTTGCCAACCGTGGCGACCCCGTGGGCGGTGCAGACAAAGATGACGAACCAGGTGAATATATAGCAGACCAGAAGCTCCCAACGGATGCCACCGAAGTCGTCGATCCCTCGGGTCATCTTGAGCACGCCATGCCTGCGCGGAAAAAAAGCCACGTGAAATCAGGCCAACAATGTGGAAACTTGGTCCCGCGGCCATGACCAGGTGCAGTCGACGCCAGCAAAGGTTCAAGTCAGTGCGGCGCTTCCTATGTCCTATGAGAAAAACCAGTACGGAAGGGGGACCCGCCGTTTTGGCTCAGTGGCTGAGGCGTTGTGCTGCTGAGCCAAAGGACGCGGGTTCGATTACCGGCCGCGGCGGCCGCTTTTCTGATGGAGGCGAAAAGCGAAAGCGCCCGTGCTTTCGAGATTTCGGTGCACATGAAAGATCCTCAGGTGGTTTAAATTATTCCCGAGCCCTCCACTATGGTGCGCTCATCACCTGTGTAGCAGCGGCGCTTTAACTCTCACAATCAATCAATCAATCAATCAATCAATCAATCAATCAATCAATCAATCAATCAATCAATCAATCAATCAATCAATCACTCAATCAATCAATCAATCAATCAATCAATCAATCAATCAATCAATCAATCAAAGTACGAGGGGGCAGGAGGAAAACAGTGCTTATGCCGGGGCATGCTGTTAAAAGGTAGATGCGCGGGCTTGCTTGGCGCACGTAACTGTTTAAAAGCGTCCGAGGCGCACTGAAAAATATAGACCACTGCAACCGGTTACTGTGCAGCAACGTAAAACAAAATTCCATTCCTCCGATTCTGCACACGCAATGCGCGAGTCTGCGTCCCGTGAACGACACCACGCCACATTGCCAAAACGAAAACGGTCTCATAGCAGCGCAAAAAATTATTGTAGAAGAACGGGTTAGCCAGCTCACAGGAAGAAGGCGTACTCTGAATGAAGCCGTGGGTCGCGGCACTCGGCTGGCAGAGCGGCCGAGTAGACATTGAAGGGGACGCGCACCGACTGTCCGCACACCGTGAGCCAAGTGTCGTTGGGGCCGGGCGGGTACGCCTGCTGGACGCTGTCCTGGTGCAGCCTCACCTTCTCTGCGTGGCACGCGCGCTGACGAGGGCGCACGACGACGCTATCACCAGACCGAACGATAAAGATGCTCCAGCACTGCAGCAATCCGTCCGGCCCCGCATTCTCAAAAATGTCGTGATACAAGACCAGACCCTCACTTTCCTCCTCCTTGGCGTTTCTTTGCGGAAGATTTCGAACCACTGCAAAGAAGCTATATGAAGCGAGCCCCGCACAATCGTCTGGCAGTCGCCTTTTGCTTTGCTTGACTTCCAAGCTTTGGTTGGATTCTTTTTCACTTGAATGGAAGGCGCATTCTCTGCTAATGCACTTGCAGTTCTAATATATAATTCTGTTCTGAAATAAAAATGATGAGAATAACGTTTTGAGTGCTTTTTTTTTAAATGCAGAGCATTTCAGTAACTCACGATGTCACCCGCGTTGACGTCCGTAGTCCGCACCGCACCCCTCCCTACTATATAAAAAAATACTATCTGACGCCCGGTTTCGATCCCTCGACCCTGCGGGCGGAACGTAATGTACATGGTGCTCTACCCACTGCGCCACAAAGCCGACACAGAATTGGACGCTGCGAACGCACCTTATATCGTTGACTCATTCAAATTACTACTGACGAGCGCTCTCTCGTCAGCAGTTGCCACAAGTGCAACAACATTAACGTAACGCAAACTACTTAACGTCGTGCGCCCCCGGAAATGCTCTGCATTTGATCGTGCCCCTCGCGAGGGGATGTTTCACTGCGTCTTCTCTCGGTCGCGGGACCCGTGGCGGATCTGGCGGAGGCGCGGCACAACTCCAACTCAATGAAACCGCAATAGGCTCCGGACAGCGAAGTTTGGCGCGCGAGCGCAGCGCCAGCCGCGACAGACACGCGCAACTCTGGGTCGGTCCCGCCGCGCCGACCGCCTTCAGCGCCAGTGAACGCAACTTAGCAAAAAACGTTTGTTATACCGTTATTTGTGAAGCCTTAGGTGATTTAGTGCTCATGAAAAAAAAAACCAATTTTTTGTGGAAGCTCGGCCGAATGGGCAGCTTACCGCCCTGTCGACGTCCCTCTCCCTGCAGTTGAGGGGGCTGGCCCCCCACCAGGTGAAGCACTTGGTCCAGGGAAGGTCCTCTTGGAAGGCCTGGAGAAAGTAGTAGAAGCTGCAGCTGTCGTAGAATGCCTTGTACGCGGTCACCACGAAGGTCTTCAGCAGCATCGCCATGCCGATGCCTGCGCGACAAAGGATTTTTTTTTTCATGAACCTGCAGGGACGCCATGTAGACACGTCACGAGAGGACGGGATGTCCGGCTAGTAGGTATTATATTACACTTAACTGCGCCCGATAAACTATATCCCCAAAACACGAAGGGTTATTGCTGAGCCTATCGCTATAACTTTTGCTTGTAATTTACCTAGACCAGGAAACACGACGAAGAGGCTATTTTCACGCCGTGGGTTTACCAATGTTGCGGAAAGTACAAGCCGAAGTTGGCGACTCAATAGTTTGCCATTTTACTATTTATTTGTTTCTGTGTCCGCACACCCGCTACCCTTGCTGACGTTTTTGTAGACAACAAAAATTTACGCATCTTCACGAAGTGAATCATGATGAGTGGGTCCAGCAGTGGGATTGTTTTTACCGTAAATAAGCCGTGGCATTGCCCACTAGCGCATGTAAATGAGTGACAACGCGTGTGCACAGCATATACAATTCCAATCCAATCCAATCCGATACAATTCAATTTAATCCAATCCAATCTAAATCCAATCCAATCCTATGCTCCTCGTTGATGCGCAACACTGCGTACACGGACGCCAAGCCCCGGACAAAGCGAGGTCCTAAGGTGCTTCGCCCCTAAAAAGAAGGACTGAGAACGAAAAGACATGCACGCAGGCAAAGGAACAACCAATTGGGGCATTCTCAAAAAGCTCTGGATATTACAGCGGGGCAGTTATCCAAGTAATTACGGGGACAACAGCAAAATGTTTTCTCCCATCAACGAACACAAAGTCAACTGAAACCTTATTGAGCGATACATCTGAAAGCTTGACAGCATTCGTTCCTTTCAAGAGTCGGTAGTGATTTTTTGTGACGTTTAACGCGCCGACACTACACAGCTGATGAGGCGCGCCGTAGTGGAGGGCTCCGGATTAATTTTTACCACCTGGGGTTTTTTAACGTACGCCGAAATCTCGAACAAGAGTGTTTTTGCTTTTCGCCTACATTTAGATAAGCAGCTGCCACGGCCGGTAATCTAACCCTTGTCCTTGGGCTCAGTAGCACAACGCCTTAGCCACTGAGCCACCGCGGCGGGTTTTCCTTTCAGGAGTCGGTAAAACAAATGCGCTAAGGTGATTGGCGCTGCTATAAAGAGCAAGTGCTTAAAGACCTTACAAAACAAGCTCATCAAGACATCCAATAATGCTATTTCAGCGACAAACTTAAGCCAAATCCATTCGATAGGCAGAAATTCATAATTTTTTAGTCGCTTGGAATTGAACTCTCGTTCTGGTGACCTGGAAAAAGGCACCCCCAGTTATTGTAATACTGAGCATGTGCGTGTGGAAAACCAAGCCACTGGGAGGTTTCCAGGGAAGGAGTGCAAGCCTACCGGCACCTTCTAAGGCGACGCGTGTTAAGAAGAGTTGTATTAAAGGCGTGCTTTGAAACACGGATTATTCAAAGCTTTAATGGCAAACCGGAAAGAGATGTACAATGTAAAGTAAAGAAGTTTACCATTGAGGGATTGTAATAATGACTTGCAGGCTAGCTCCAAGAAGAAGAACTATGACAAAACTAAGTGGTGGATATTGCAGTGGAATGCATTTTGAATACAGAGAGAGAGCAGTCACACTTCGCCATGCATTCCTATACCACGGCGTGATTTCAGAATTGGGAATAGATTTAAAAAAAATCTCACGAAAAGGGCAGAGCAGGCAAAATTAAAGAACCGATGCACAGAAGAAAATTAATCGGGCCTGAATGCACAAAAACCACATTTAAACCACCAACGCAGATGTTCGAAGAGGCTCCAGATCAATCATTCTACTGTGCTCCAAAGGGCACCGATATTCGTCCAAACTGAACAATTCTTCCTTCATGGTATTTTGAAATCCGGACTCATCCTAAATATCCGCCGCGGTGCCTCGGCGGCTAAGACGTTGCACTGCAGTGCTCAACGACGCGGGTTCGATTTCGGCTTGGTGGCTGCTATCCAGATGGAGGCAAAAAGCGAAAACGCCCGGGTGCAGATTTAGGTGCCCGTTAAGGATACCCAGGTGCTTAAAATTAAGCCGGAGCCCTCCACTGTATACGGCGTGCCTTATAGCCCAGGTGTAGCTTCCGCGATTAAAACCCGCAATCAAATCCAATCGAATCAGTTTCATGTAGAAACGAAAATATGTGGCCTGAAATTGAACTCGCGACATCGAACGCAGTGGCTAGCAATTTCCAGCCACAATGCCTCCCCAACGTGCGCGAGAAGCCACCGAAGGGCGTCGAAGAGCACACCTTTGCCGACGGGAACACATGCCCAGAGTTCGAGGCAGCCCCTGCCGCGGAACTGGCCGATGGTCATCTCGAAAGCAGCCATCGGTATGCCCAGCAGGATCAGCACGGCAGCGTAAGGGAGCAGGAAGCACGCTGCAAATGCAAGAAGGGCCGCGTGGCCTCCGACTGTCGTCCGCATCACAGACTATCCAAAGACGTTAAAGACGGGCAGGTGTACAGCTTAGTCATCGACTGGGCCAGGGGCACAGGTTGCCCCGTTTACTCCGCGAGCATTTACACATTTCACACTAAAAGACAAAATCAGGCCTACAGGCAAAGAAAAATGTGCGCCCACTAGTGTTACCGATGATGGAGGCGTAAAGGCACAAGCCGATGAGGAGTCCATCATGTGACACTGCTTTCGGATAACCTCAATATCCCTACCTAAAGATTTTCATGAACACGCCGCGAGTTATTTTGCCAGAATCACATTCCTGGGGCGGTATTCTCGAGTTTTGCCCCTTTTGCGTCTCTTTCAAAAGTGTCCCTTCTGGCAAGTCCTGATTGGCTAAAAGCAAACAACCGGAAGTGACGTAACGCAAGCGCGGCAAACCTGCTGCCAACGCTCACTGCTTAACCGGAAGTACGTCACGAGGAAGGGGCGGAAAAGGGACGTTTTCAAAAGGGACAATTACGAGAATACCGCCCCTGCTAGCCTCCTCCTCGGGATACGAAGCTGTACGCCTTCTTCTGTGGCGCTCTCCGAACGACGTAGCTGGGCTCCATGAAGAGAACACTTTCCCAGTTGACACCGCGTTGAGCTCGTGCTTGGGAACCCAGCATGCTGACGCCGTCTCCCTTCCCACCACGGTCGTGGAAACGTGGCCACGTGTACGTGCGTGCGTGCGTCCGTGCGTGCGTGCGTGCGTCCGTGCGTGCGTGCGTGCGTGTGTGTGAGATAGATAGATAGATAGATAGATAGATAGATAGATAGATAGATAGATAGATAGATAGATAGATAGATAGATAGATAGATAGATAGATAGATAGATAGATAGATAGATAGATAGATAGACAGACAGACAGACAGACAGACAGATAGATAGATAGATAGATAGATAGATAGATAGATAGATAGATAGATAGATAGATAGATAGATAGATAGATAGATAGACAGACAGACAGACAGACAGACAGACAGATAGACAGATAGACAGATAGATAGATAGATAGATAGATAGATAGATAGATAGATAGATAGATAGATAGATAGATAGATAGATAGATAGATAGATAGATAGATAGATAGATAGGCAGAGAGACAGACAGACAGACAGACAGACCGATAGATAGATAGACAGACAGACAGACAGATAGATAGATAGATAGATAGATAGATAGATAGATAGATAGATAGATAGATAGATAGATAGATAGATAGATAGATAGATAGATAGATAGATAGATAGATAGACAGACAGACAGACAGACAGACAGACAGACAGACAGACAGACAGACAGACAGACAGACAGACAGACAGACAGATAGATAGATAGATAGATAGATAGATAGATAGATAGATAGATAGATAGATAGATAGATAGATAGATAGATAGATAGATAGATAGATAGACAGACAGACAGACAGACAGACAGACAGATAGATAGATAGATAGATAGATAGATAGATAGATAGATAGATAGATAGATAGATAGATAGATAGATAGATAGATAGATAGATATATAGATAGATATATAGATAGATAGATAGATAGATAGATAGATAGATAGATAGATAGATAGATAGATAGATAGATAGATAGATAGATAGATAGATAGATAGATAGATAGATAGATAGATAGATAGACAGACCGACAGACAGACAGACAGACAGACAGATAGATAGATAGATAGATAGATAGATAGATAGATAGATAGATAGATAGATAGATAGATAGATAGATAGATAGATAGATAGATAGATAGATAGATAGATAGATAGATAGATAGACAGACAGACAGACAGACAGACAGACAGACAGACAGACAGACAGACAGATAGATAGATAGATAGATAGATAGATAGATAGATAGATAGATAGATAGATAGATAGATAGATAGATAGATAGCAGTGTCGAACCGAAAAAAATGCCGGTTCGGTTCCGGTTCTGGTTCAGGCGAAATCATTTCGTTCCGGTTCAGTTCCGGTTCAACAAAATAACTGGTTCGTGAACCGGTTCGGGAGCTTGAACCGGTTCGCGAACCGGTTCGACGAGTTGAATTATCACTGAAATTAGAAAAAACCTTTAAGAGTTTAAAACGACAGCCAAATCAAAATACAAACAAAAATTCAAAATGCTGCTGTTCCCCCAAGGGAGTGGCGCAATTGCAAAGCAAACTTTAAACAATTACGAGATATTAGAAAAACAGATGAAGTGGCGACGATTTACCGCCTACTTTCTCGCCCAGACTGTAGGTTGTCATAGCGACTATTCATAAAGCCACCGCCAAAAGATTTGACGGTGGGATATATTTTGTGCTCTTTCTTTTTTTGTTGAAAGCGCAATCGTCGCTATGGGATCGCCGATCACGCCAACCTTGAAGCCTTAAATTTAGGCCTGCGTACTGGCGCATTCAAATACCAGTACTTAATACCAATGGCGCACATTTTTATAGTTGTAACATAACAGAAAAATCCTACAACAAGCACATAAATGCTACCAATGAATTAGATTATTTGGTCACCCTGAATAATTTGTTAGCTGTCACCTCACCCAATGTGTTAGTCACCCTTTCGTTAAAAATAAGCTTTAGTTAACGCTCAGTCACTGCATTATTGCTCTGACGACTGCAATTCCTTTTGCGGTAGCAATACCGGATGTGTGCATTACAATCAGTATGTCATCGTACCGCCTGACCCCCGGACATCGTTCTATGTGCTAAATTGCGGGATCTTATAACAGATTATGCTGTTAGAAAAGGAAAGGTAAATTTGACGCGCGGAGCATGAGATGGGACTTTTTTGGGTAGACGCTCTTTAATTCATCCACAACAATACTCTTCTCCAGAACGAGTAGCAGTAGAAGTAATGTAGCGAGTTGGGAAGTTAGTGCAAGTGCACCTTCGAAAACAAGCAGATCTGAAAGAGACAAAACTGCAGAACAATCATAAAAGATGATCACTGGGCGAATGGGGCAGTGTGAGGTACCGGCCTGCCTTTCTGCACGTGTCATCTGCTTTATAACTATTTCTGCTTCCAAAACAAGGTCGAGGGCTGCAGTTTCTTGTCAAGGAATTAAGTGCGCACCTTAACAGTTTTCTCTGACATATCTGTTGTTATTTGTATCTGTGAAAAAACGGAACTTGTCCACTGTACTGTCCCCAAAAACTGACCACAGAAAACTCACTTCCCTCGCACTGATGACACGTTTGGTTGTGAAAGGCAGGGCAAAGAAAAGTATACAGCAACATCCACGTTTTGGTGCTTTTTTTTTTACTTGTTCGGTTTTACTTACTTTTTTGCGTAATGTTTTAAAACAACGTGATTCGCCTTTTCTTTTTTGTTGTTTTCCGTGTAAACCCATTAAAAAAAACTGGCGCATTTGGTGCCCCGTGCTATATCTCTGCTCCAAGGAGCAGCTTATATTGCAGCCCGGCAGACTTATTTTAACCCGCTGGCGATATTAAACGTAGATCAAAATCTCAATACATGAACGTTCTCGATTTCAATCTATTTCAGAAATACGGTCGCGGGGAAGGGAGATCGAGGCCACTTGTGGTCAGCAGCAAACGGCTTAGCCACTGACCAGCTCCTGCGGACACACTTGTTAAGCATTACACAATTGGGAGGTGTCGGACCTTTTAAACAAATTATGAAATGCAAAACGTCTGCACACATCGGGTGTGGGCTTTCGCTGTTTCGCAGTGAAGCACTCCTGCAGCCTGCTTTCTCCAATAGAGTCGCAGGTAGGGAACGGCAAAGTCGGTTTATATCCCCTGCAAGCTGCCGAGAATGACATTTCGTTTGGTCAGCTTGCACTACCCTCGCGCTTCCTGCAGCAACAGACCATTGCTAGATTAGTGCTTATTAATTTCCCCTGTTGTTGCATAGAGCGTGATGGTGTTCAACTGTCTGGAGGGGAAAGTGCGCGAGCGGGTACGAAGTTGATGATACGTGAAAGCAAAAAAAAGGCCTGAATTGCATTGACTGTGCAATATCAACAACGGAGGGTCGAACCGTTTCGGCATAAACCGGTAGCCGTAATTTCTTTGTTGGGTTCAGTTCCGGTTCGGGTTCACCGTGCTCAAAAAATAACGGTTCGGGTTCGGGTTCAGTTCCGGCAAAAATACCAGTTCAGTTCCGGTTCGACACCTTGATAGAGAGAGAGAGAGAGAGAGAGAGAGAGAGAGAGAGAGAGAGAGAGAGAGAGAGAGAGAGAGAGAGAGAGAGAGAGAGAGAGAGAGAGAGAGAGAGAGAGAGAGAGAGAGAGAGAGAGAGACTGCACTAGCGCGCTTCCCGCGAGAGATTCTCCATTAAACGCGGCTTACACCACGCCGAAGTAGCGGGGAGCGTTGCCACCAGATATGAGCCTCGCAAGAGCACTGCCGCGGCACGCTTACCTCCGCCGTGGCTGAGGATGAGATAGGGGAATTCAGTGACGCACTGGTAGCTGCAGCCGAGGCAGATGCACAGAAACAGAATGGATCGGTTCGAAGCGTAGTACACTTTCTCAGCTGCAGCCTCCCCTAACTGCTCCCCGGTGTCTGATCCTCCGCTCGCCGACATGCTGCAGCCCCGAGTGCCGTTCTCTGCAGTGCGATTGAAACCGGGCTGGGGGGAAACAGGTGACCCGGTATCGAGGCTGAAAATGAAGTTGAGGAGTGTGGATAGATGGGCTAGTTGGCACTTTGACATTCTTGAAGCACAGCGCACTACGACAGGACACAGAGAGGGACGTGAACACAGCGCTGAATAACAACTGAAAATGGGTTACTGAAGGCGTGAACATATATAAAAAACACTAACGAATATCAAAAGCAAGGCAACTGCACTCGCAGTATGCAGTGTGATCTCATTGTCGGTTGGCCAGAAATTTAAGTTCTTTGTCTGATAAGCCATGCTAATACAGTTATCGCTCAGCCGGAGAATTTCGAAGGCCTCAATGATTTCTCGGGTGATTCTGTGACGACTAGTGGCTATCAGACTGCACTTATCGTACACCGATTTGCAACCGCACTGCTCGCAGTGAAATGCAAGATTCCCTGCCGCGACGAGGTTTTCTACATTGCTGTGGTGCTGTGGAAACCGTTCACTTACGCATCTTCCCGATGTCCTACGTTTATTTTTTTCCACAGTCCAAAGGAAAATAATACACAATTTCCTCTCTGCCTGATACAAACTGATTTCGATGTTTTAGCCGCAATATCTACTTTTCTTATCCTTGGTAATAACTTTTGAACACAAACGAATACGTTTCTCCGGTGCGGAGAAAGCATTCACGCCTACGCGCTAACCCGTCTTCTCTGGGCTGTGCGCAATTGCGTGAATACACGGCACCACAGCCAGCCACATTTTTTTTTTTTTTTTTTGTTGGGTGACCGCCAGTGTACCTTCGCAATTGTTACTGCGTGCTGCTTTGAGCATAGCTGTTGCGACAGAAGGCAAAAGGTGTGAGGTCATGCTTCGTGAGTATCAATTACGTCGTGAGTATTAATTTTTTCACTCTCATAAATACCATTTTGGTATCCAACGAAATAGCCACCGCTCACGAGCCCTGGCAAATCTACCCCCCCCCCCCCCCTTTTCTGAGAGCACGAACCACTTCTTTAGGTGAAGAAGATATGAACAGCCTTCTTGTGAGGCGTGTCAAAAATTCATGGCAAAGCAATGAAGAGCTTGCTTACTTTGTTATTGGCCTTGAGGCGTGCCCAAGAAAATTATCCTAGGGAAGAATTCGAAAAGAGCTGGTAATGGTGCCACTGCCCTCCATTTATATAGTTCTACTGTTATTGAAGCCCTGTTGCATATTTGTATGCCTTTTACACCAAAACTCAATCACACCAAGGGTGAAAGTGAATTCAAATAAAGTTTTCAAACGAGTTCCGCATGAAATTGAGCGTATGAATTCAATATGAGCCAAATCCGAACTTATCACCCCAATATTGCTCAAATTAACGGCATAGTTTTTAATTACTCGTGGCCATAAACTTACCCTATCTCAGATGTAAAATATGTGATATAATAGCACTGACGGCGTTGCATTTAGGTACGGTAACAAACTTCCGCTTTTTTCTCAAATTCGCGTCAGGTAGATCTGGCGCGTTTCGAAAAAACGCCTCATATGTTCACCCTTTCAATAAACCCCTTCCGTTGTTAGTCAGCGCTGTGTCCGCGTCCCTCCCTGTGTCCTGTCGTAGTTCGCTGTGCTTCAAGACTCAAAATAAAGTCGATAATGAGAATCATCGCTCCGCAACACACGCAAATAATTCTTCCCCGCTTGGTAAAGTTTCGTGAATACCAGCATTTTCGTAGTTACGGCGCTCTATCCTTTACATTGCAGTGCGCATATTCGTGGTCGCCGTCTTATTTAAAAAGGATTTAGAAGCCAAAATTCTTTCTGTAATGCGAAAGCCAAAGCCAAAATTATTTCTGTAACCCGTCAGCTGGCTCGATTATGCTTCATCGTTTTTCATTTTTTGACGCGAAGTACCATATGCCGTTTCTGAAAGGAGGTAAATTTTTCCACCACCTCCTATTTCATCACGCGTAGATTACACTTATAAAGTTAAAACAATTTACGCTCAAATGCAAAGATATTCAAACTCTCATGTAGTTCTGTTCTGTCAATAGTTGAAAGGAATTAATTGCATTCTAATATTGCAACACTTTCAAAGTCATCTTTTCAGGAAGCATTCCAAATATTACTAAAAAGTGTTAATGTTGCGCGAAATCATTTAAAATGTTTTTTATCTGTTTTTGCAACCCCAATGCGCTCCATGTTTCATTTCAGTATTTTATCGTGGATGCTTCTCATGTCTGTTTCCCCTCTCTTAGTGTTTTTTTTTTAGATTAGGCATTTCTACTGGTATGTACTACTAGTTCACTGCCGTTGCACACATGTACAGTATATAGGCATTGATTACATGGTTATGTTGAGACATACAATTTTGTCTACCATTTAACCTCCCACTGAAATCCCCCCCCTCACACACACTTTAAGGATACCTAAAGGTATAAATGCAGGTGCTAAGCACTTGTTCGTACCTAGTCGAGTTCATACATAGGCGCTTCGTACCCGAACAACGCCTTACGCACTCGCACATTTTGCATTTCGTTTCGAAGCAGGCTTGAAAGCAGCTCCTAGGGCAGCTTCTGCGTCCTCTTGGTATTACTGAAACCACAAGTATAGAATAACAACGAACGCAAACTGTCTAAATGCATATCGTCTGGTATCAGGTCCGTCGGTCTCATGCCGCGCCGCACTTAGAAATCAACTGAAACTGAATGAGTTGATAAAGGTCAGGACATTCCTCGCCTCGCAAGGAAACGCCCTGCATTGCCCAGCAATGCCTTGGTCATTTCCGATTGTGGCTCCTCGTGCCTGCGTTGACTATCAAGGCATTGCTGCAGAGGTTGGCTAATTAAAGCGCAGGGAAAAAGGCGACTGAGCGGCGGAGGGCTGGCTATGCTCATTTGAGGATAGTCGCTAAACCATTGCGAACGCCTTACCTGCGGTGCTACCAGCGGTGAACAAAGGCAACAGTCCGGATGGGACTCGGGACAGGGTCGTGGAAGTCTACCCTTCAGTGAGTCTCGAAGGGCGCCGGCAAGCGCAGGTGCAACTGTAGATTACCTGGCGCTGAAACGATGATCCGCCGTTGAATGAGAAGCCGGTGCGATGTGGCACACGGCGCGAGGCTGGTCTTCGTCTTTTTCTCATCTTCACCACTGCCCGTCGAGAAAGCCTTCTAATTTCGATCAACGGGTGATTTCCTGGCTCTTTTGATTTAAAACTACTCATTGTCTCCGCACAATGGCTGAGATAATCCGAAGAAAACCGTCCCTTATCGCTGCAGTTGAAAGAGCCTTCAAACTTAATATTGTCCCGAGATTACGAAGAAAGCAGTGGAGAAATGGGCTAAACATCCGATAAAGAAGACACTCTACGACCTACGACGAAGACGAAGCTTGAAAAGAAGATAATTCTTCTAAATTTTGTATCTCGATTACGCTTTTAGAATTCGTTCCAACCAACTTAATTATCTTACAAAGAGCTCCATAATCAGATAAGATACTGTTTGTCCCTTCTTCAATCGCTGATGTTGGGCCAATCTTCTGGTTGGCTGAGCGCAATTAGAACAACAAGATGGCTGTCACGTCGGCAGCTGGTAGTAGAAGTTTATTTGCGGATGAAAACGTAACAAAACGTAGACGAGCACATGTGCTTCGTCTTCATGGAACGAAGGCAGGCGGCATACCCAAGTGGGCGGATGGCGGTGCGACATCTGCTTTGCGTTGTGTTACGACGTTATTTCATCGTGTTTGGCCCGCCGCGTTGGCTCTGTGGCTATGGCGTTGTGCTGCTGAGCACAAGGACGCGGGTTCGATTGCCGGCCGTGGCGGCCGCTTTTCTGATGGAGGCGAAAAGCAATAACGCCCATGTTTTCGAGATTTCGGCGCACGTTGAAGATCCCCAGGTCGTTAAAATTAATCCGGAGCCCTCCACTATGGCGAGCCTATCGCCTGTATAGCGTGGGCTCGTTAAACCTTACTATCTCATTGTGTTTGCTGCAATACAAAAATGCAGAACATGCTCCGTAGCGGGCGGACAAATGGGACGAACAATGGTTAAAGATATGATATACTTGAAAGTCAGCCATGAGAGAGCCCGAGATGATGCTCCTGCTGCTGCTGATGATGATTGGGATCTTTGCAGAACGCTGCACGCCCCGCAAAGCTTCGTATTTGTCGTAGGTTGGGCCCTCAGTCCCAATACGGCTCCATAAAGTTTTTTTTTTTTTCTCTCTCGTTCGTCCCACCCTACATCCAACCACAAGCAAATTCTGCCCCAAACCAGGCACCATGTGCCACCTGCTATGCGAGTGCCAGCAATCTCCAACCCTCACCCCTAACCCCAACCATGCGTATACGAACCGTTGGGTGGAGCTGCTGACCAGCTCCGACCCCTCAGGCCAGCGACGACTGTGGGAAGAGGGCACGGATGGCCAGCACGCTCCAAGGCATCCCGGAGTAAGCGTGCTTCGCACCGGGCGGGTGCCCTAATACCAGCACCTCGACTCCGACCTATAAAGTTCATTCATCATCGTCTCCTTCGTTTCTTTGTCTTCTCGGGACATCTTTAATTCAATATCAAGCAAAGCACTCGCTGGCCGAAATTGAAAACGAAAGTTGACAGGTCGTTTCCAGAAAACCCTTAGCTAAGCGGGAAAACAATGGAACTATTTTTTGCTGAATTTTGTTCTGCAGGTCAATCGGGTTGTTGCCCGTATCTGCACAGATACAAACACTTTTCCATTTGGGAGAGTCCCTAAACTCAGCGTTACATGCTTATGTATAAGACGCGCGCAAACAAGGGTGTATTAATTAGTCAACGCATTCCCGGAGACTTTACGTTTCGTGCGACTCTCGTAACTCCTGCAATATTACCAACATAGCACCAAGCACAATGTCACCGACTGTGCGGATGTCTGTGGCATGAACGCCAGTGAAGGAACGCTAGTTCTCACTGTACATCACCCCTCAAGAAATCAGGAGCGGACATCACCTTCACAAATAGGCAGTTTGCATAGGTGGCAGAAGCACGAGACAGACCAGTGGACTTCGTCGACGATTTTAATGTTCGCTGGACAACCGCATTTTCATATTCAGGATGGCGCATAATTTTTTCCCATCCTTCTGTGGTCAGATGCAGGTGTTTTGCCCATTTAGAAACCGTGCGTGTGCATAGCATATAGTGTGCCATACCATATCGTGCCATGCGTCAGTCCCACATTATTTAGAAAAAAAAGCGTGGGATCCTATATCCAAGCCGCTGAACCGCCGGTATTTTCCCCGAGATGCTGCCCGCAGCCCCACGGTGAGTCCAACCCAGTGAGCTGCTTCTCCGGGGGTCAAATCGGTCCTGTCTACTTGAAGTACTCCGCGGGTGAGAGCAGCATGAGCCTCTCGAAGAGATTGCGCGACATGAGCGCGCCCACGTGCGACAGGCTGACGCACACGGGCTCCAGGTAGCGCAGCCTTCCCGTGTCGTAGAAGATGTCGAAACGCTTCAGCGTTACGTCCTCCCGCTTCAGCAGTGGGCCAAGCAAATTCTTCAGCATCTCGTCGTACGCCTTACCTGCGACCAAGGGGGATAGCCATGGAGAAAGAAATGATCGACCTCGTTACCACCGCGTAGAATGGGATAAAGCGAAACCCCAGGTCTTTTTTTAAATGCGCTTTCTTCCCTTGTCGCCATACAGGCCAATGTTGCAGTTACCCCAGGGCAGCCCCAACTTTACACCACCACACTCATTTTAATGGCAACCCCTCGGCTGCCGCTGTCGCTCATCGGATTTTCGCAAGCTGAAAAACGGAACACCAGACTAACCTGAGTGGTGGTGCTCTTGCTTTTAAAGAGCTAAGAAGATACAGGAATAAGAACATTCCCAAGAGACCCCAAAAATGGCGGTAAAATGCTATTTAGTTCGCACAAGAGCTTTTCAACGCTCCTATAAAAGCTTGTCAACAATTCCCGTTTCTGAAGTGTTTTCTCGTATACAAGCAGATCTGGAGCATATAGGTACACTTATTAACGGTTATGTAATACTGAAATGAACATTGCAGTCATGAAATGTTTTATTTTGTACCAAGTTCTACGCACTTGGTCAATTCGTTTGCAATGCATTACCTGTAGTATAATAGAATGCTACGTTCCTACCATGGCGCTGAACACGTTTTAAGAAGAACAAGGCGCTTCGTCGTAACAAACTAAGCAATAACTTTTGTAAAAAAAGAGTGCAAAATGATATTTAATACAAAACGTACACGCGAAAACGTACGCAAAACTCCTCAAATATTTCGCATACTCTTTATATACCATCCCCCACGGAACACTAATCAATGTTATCTATCCAACAACATACACAGTGATTTGTCAACACTGCCACGCACTTAAGACTATCTACCATGTGGTGTGGGAGTGTCGAAACTCACCATCACTAGCTCCCCTACCAAACCCCACCCTGGAGCAGTGGGAGGACCAGCTGACCAGCTCACGCCCTCAAGACCAGCAACGACCGGTGAACAGGGCCCACCGGGCAGCAGAAAACCAAAGCTTCCTGGGCTAATCAGGCCTCCCATGAAGAGACGACTACTGCACGATGGACAGTCGGCCGAATTGGTTTCTATACATTATGAAGAAAAAAAATTCAGGTGAAATTCTACGCTTGGGTCTTAAGATAGATGTAAGACGCGATAGCGTCGCTTCGACTCCCAGGGAGGGTTTCCGAACTCAGTTTCTGTAAATGCGATCTATGCTTCACGAGCACAGAAGGTGAGCGAAGAGGGAACGACTAGAAGCGAGGGTTTTTAATCCCCGTGGCCCGGGATAGACAAACGACCTCTGCGCTTGTGTGGCTTGAGGTGGGAGCGTCAAAGGTTGCGGCTGCGGGGTGTTGGTCAGTTTGAATGAGAAGGTGTCAGTGTCAGCGTCTCAAAGAGTTTATGATATGTTGTGTTTGCCGGACTGAACCTTTTCGCTTTTTGCGAAGAGAGAGAGAGAGAGATCATCTCTGCTACAGTAGAAATAGCTGGAGTTTAGGAAACGGGGGTGAAGCGATGGCAGGGAGCTCAAGGGTGGAAACTGAAGTCTAGGGCGCCGTATGCAGCACCTCCTTCCCTTGCCCTCTTATCAGTTGGCGCTGGCAAAAGCTGCCTCCCACGTCTTGACAGAAGTGGAATTTGTTAATGTTTTAGTTGTTCTCCCTTCCCTTGAGCATACCCTTGCACATGGCAAGGTTGCGTGAAAGAGGGTGGATGTTTCCCCGATGTTAGCAGAGTTTCAAGTTTATGTTTGATGTTCCCACCTAACAACTTCACCCACGTTGATTTGTAGATGCTTGTCTTGGTTTATTCTCCACAGAATTTGCGATCTTTCGGCAATGATACCCACTTGAAGCAAGGGAAAAATCGTGTTCCTAGGCGTAGGATGGGGAGACGTTCTTGGCGTTTTTCTTGGAGGGGAGTGCGATAGTCATTGTCGAAAGCACGATATGTGGGTTCGCGTGCCTATTGGTCGGTGCGTCGTTCTCTTCCAGGCCCTTCCGTTAGGGTGTCCAGGAGACGTTAACTTTCTGAATTGTGGAAGGGAGTATCTTACCGAAGCGTTTAGGTGTATTCTGCATGCAGAAAGCACTCCAATGCCCTTTGAGAGTCTGTAATGATGTTTAAGCTTCTATGAGACACTTCCGCTTGTCAGCTTGCCAAGATGATGTCTCCAACTTCCGTTTCTTTGTTTCTGTATGTAGAAAGGCCATGTACGTAGAAGGCCTAAGTCGCCAACCACGACAATTGCTGCCTCGTAGTACTTTTGTAGACGCTGGAGTCGGTGTATATTGTGGTCCCATTATTTTGGAACTTTCCTCAAATGAACTTGATCCTGCCATATCGGCTGCTCGTGTGTAGGTTTGGACCGGTGTTTTTGATAAAGGTGAGTTATTATGGGGAGTCGTTGGATCGGTGACATATCTGTCATGGCGCGCAGTCGTTTCTTTTCAGAGGGTAGCCCTTCCTGATTTTCTTTTCCCAGCCCGTCTCTTGGTGCTGGGAGAGTGGTTTCTCTGATTTCTTCAAAAAAGCGTTATGAAGACAACATTTGAGGGCGTATTCATCGTCATCATCACCAACATCCTAATTAGGTCGTATGCAGCATGAAGGCCTCTCCCATTGACCATCAGCTCTCTTTTCCAGCGCTGCCCAAGTCCATTCTTTGTCTCCGAATGCTATTTCGTCCCTCCACTGAGGTAATGGGCTCCCCCTTCTTCTAGACCTACGTCTCTTGTTGTCCATCTTGTTCCCCTCATGATCCACCTACTGCTAGTTCTTCTCACGGTCAAAATTTGGAGGTTGAAGACTGCCTTATATGCTGTCCTGATGATGGTGTTTCTTTGATTTTATTCGGTGCGGGTAAATTTGTGGTACAGTATAGCTCTTTAATATGCAGCTCTGATCAGTGGCTGTATGGGTCCTACAGTTTCTTCTTTTTTTCCTGCTCTTCTCTAGGTTAGGTGTTTTATGATGTGGGCAATTAGTTACATGTTTTCTCCTTTTTGGCGATTGTGAGTTGCGCTCTGCCACTTGACTCCAGAGCCACGCCGAGCTTCATTCGCGACTGTTCTCTTGGAGGACATCCTTACCTGTTTTAGGATAATTTTTAACTTTTAATTTTTAACTAACTTTCAAACGGATCTTGCAGAGGAGACAGAACCACAGGAATATTGAAAAGTACTTCGAAAATTCACGTGATTAGAGCCTATATATACTGGGTTTTCACAGCTTATCCCTCCATCGAGTCCTTGGCTGACTCCTATTGCTTTTACGGTTTATTGCCGGGACAGAGGAGGAAATAAGGAGGGAAAAACGGGGAAATTTGGGAGGAAAGGGAGGACTTAGCTCGCACTCAATAAACGTGGCTGGAGATTTTTTTTATTTATTTATTTATTTACAGTCGGTCACAGAGGACCATGCAGGTGGGAACATGGTGATGCAGACATACAATTTATGTGGCATGGCAAGAAGCCACGTGGAGCACAAGCACCCGAAGTAAAAAAAAATAAACAAATAGAGAAGGAATAGACGTATCGGCGTAACTAGAAACATTGGCAGAGGCCTTCGTCCTGCAGTGGGCGCAAACAGGCTCATAATGATGATGATGACTGGGTTTTATTTTACTTCGTTTCTTCTTGTAGTCAATGCCTTTCTTGAATTCTGAGAGACGGGCGTTAATACTTTGCCTCTGCTTTATTTTGGTGACCCAATGTTGGTGCGGGCACAAGTGTGGTGGGAAACACGCCGGGGTGGCTCAGTGGTTAAGGCGTTGCGCTACTGAGCCCAGAGACGCGGGTTCGATTCCCGGCCGTGGCAGCCGTTTTTCGCACGGACGCGCAAAACGGAAACGCCCGCGCGTAGATATTTCGCCGCACGTTAAAGACCTCCAGGTGGTCTACATTATTGCGGAGCCTTCCACTGCGCCGCGTCGCGTAGCCCAGGTGTAGCATCGGCACGTCAATTGCCATGTTTTTATCTTCCGGTGGGAGGACGCGTTGGTGTGATGGCGTCACTGATGGCGAAGGTGTCCCTCGAGTATGCTATCAACGACTGGGTGGTGGACTGAATTCACTGCGCAGGCGCGGCCCCTGCTAAAAATGAGTGCCCTTTCTTTCTTCTCCGCCACAAGACCATTGCCCTCCTTTACACACTTCAGTTGCCCCTACGCCATATCATAGATTCAGGCCAGCCCCCGAATGTTGCTGCCTCAGTCGTAGCTTCCGGGTGGCAGCGGTGACGTATTTCCGTGGACGCTTGATGGGCACGGCTGATAGCGGGCGGCTAGCAGCCACGGGGAAATGGAAAAATGAGCCTAATAACGCTATCGCGTTAAACACACACATAGACACACGCACGCACACACGCACGCGCGCACGCGCACGCACACGCACACATACACACTCACGCCTGCAAGCGCGCGCGTGCGTGCGTGCGTGGGTGCGTGCACGCGCGTGATAGCGTGATCAGTGACTGCGTGATCAGAGAAGTGATTCCGTGATCAGCGAACACAAGGTGGCGCCCGCTACTCGGCTTTATCTCGCAGCGCGTCGGCGCCGCCGAGCATGTTGCAAATCGCGTTTGAACCTCCCGCGCAAGTGTCACATGATTCCGATAAGCCGCGCAACGGGGGCGACGACGAAGGACCCGAAGGACCGATGAACGTGCAGCCCACAGCGCGTGTTCGGCTTCGGTACTTTTTGTGAACTTGAAAGAACAAGACATTTGTTTTCATGGACGCCTAGTTTTCGTCTCCTTTCTCGGGCGCACTAGACGACGGGGGATGTTTCCACACACGTGTCTGGCACGGGCTCGGCAAACCGCCCTCCCCCTCACAATTTCGCGCGACACTCTTCTTCGTTTTCTTTCAGTCTTCGGACTTGCCATCGTGCGCTCAGTTACGAAGCCGCCGCCAAATCACAGTAGCGGCTGCCAAAGGGCTGCGCACTAAAATATCCAACACAGTTCAGTTCCACCAAACGTGAAAGCTGTCAGAGCAGTGATTCGCTAGAGGGGCTGTGGCGCCGTTCTCCGCTCTTTGCTCCCACCCCTCACGCTCTTCTCCTCCCTGTCTCACTCCTCTGTTGAAGAATTGAACGGACGTTCGTTCAATGCAATTCAAATTTCCCGCTTTCGCAGTGATCCTGCTCCTCCTGCCTGGAACAGCGCGAGCGGGATCTCGCACGTGCTGGCGGCGCCTTACTGCGCAGTTTGGAACACGTCGTTCTTGGCAGCCCCTTTTAGATGCGAAGCATCTCATGCTCGGGGCTGTGTCCCTCCCTCCCTTGTTGTTGTCCGCCGTCCGCACTCTACTGCGCATGCGCGTCTCTTCAGCCCCGTCAGCGTTTGGGCAGTCCACTATAAAAAGAAACAGTCAGGCGGCGCCCGGTTTCGATCCCACGACTCTCTGGCCGCAACGGCAGGTACGTGGCGCTCTTCCCACTGCGCTACAAACCGAGACGGGAGCATGTGCTACGAACGCGCCTTATGTCTTTCACTCATTCAAACTACGTCAAGAAGTTACTGGTACAACGAAGGCACGCGAAGCTGAACGTCACCGGAAACGACGAACTGAAAACTAATGGGAAGTTCAGTTGACCCCATATGGCTGCTTCGCATACTACTCAGGGTTCCCCTACGGGAAGATGTTGTAATTTTTTCGCTTACTATACGCCTCGAGCGTTGCGTGTAGGGGCGCCATTGAAATCCCCCTAGCGGCCCGTTCCGAAAGCAGCCGCAGGAGTCTCCACCCCCCTCCCCACTGTCGCCTCTGCTTTTGCGGCCCGTTCACGACTGAGATTTACCGCTTGTGGGCATTAAAAATACATGTTTCTGTGGAGCAGTCACTCTGTTCGCAAATGTGGTGTGTTTACGAGAGTGTAAATGTTTCTGACAGCGGTTCCTCAGCTGTTCATGCAACGGCTATACACTACGATGTTAATCGGTTTTGGGCGCTTACATAATCTAGCGGACCACTCATACCTGAAAGCCCGCCAGTTACATTTGTCAATATCATAGCTCATATATTGATCACCACCATGTACAAGCCAGTGTGTCCTAATTTCGCGAACACATCGAAAGTACGATGGATAATGCAGAATTATACTCGGGGATCAGCACGCGACAAAGGGTCGTCGACGTGAGCGCCCGTGAACATTCATCTGCTACATATATCCACCGTGAGCAGCACAGAGACGGGCTTAAAATACAATCCACGTACGCGACTAAACGCTTCTTCGAAACATCGTCATATGGCACGGGGAGCCTGCACAATAAAGCACAAACTGAAATCAGAGGGCCTTATCAGATACCACATCCTCATCGATTGTGAACCGCCTACCCTGCATACTTCCAGAAAAGCGTCCGCCGAATGATCAGCTATTCGTTGGAGTCGCAAAACAAAAGGAAAGTGAACGGCAGATTTGTGTGTGTGATTACTAAACGTTCAATGCTTGATTTCGCTGCGCATTTGCACACAGCGTCCCCCTCTCCTCCCCCCGCCCATGTCTCACGAAATAGTAATGCTTTTCGCGTCTAGTCGGTATGGTGAGTACTGTTTGGCTCAGTAAGTTCCAACGAACGTCTTTAGCACATCAGAAGCTGCACTCGGTTTTTTCATTCCCATTAGAAATATTCTGTTTCTTCCGGACTTGCACAGTGTTTATTTTTCCGTGGTTTCATTAACTTTCCTTGGTTCTTGCTATGAGGCGAGAGTGGGCATATATTTAACCAAGCACAGCCTTGTAATATACCTAACATTTTCGGATGGCTTATATTCTTGTAAAAGGTATAAGTTATTGTGCGGGATTGTGCAATCACACCCCCTAAATATTCGGGACAAACAAGCATTCGTTGTCCGCGCTTCAAAAGGAAACCAACCTCTCACTGTGTCAGTATCAGGTCTAAACGAGGCGACAGTAGAATTCACTTGTGTCTGACGTATTCGGAGGTGAGAGTGGTAATATGCTGCTGCCGTCACCCACGCCCGGAAGAGCGGCGCCAAAGCGCGCAGAACTGCGTCCTTGGGTTCGAGTCCTGGCGTTCAAATCCGCGTCCTGGCGTTCGAGTACTCTACGAAGACGCAGCTGCTTTTTAAGTGGCCTAACGTACTCTTTACTTTTAGGCGTCACCATAACAAGTTTTATAGGGCGCGGAAATGCGAAAAGAAGCGAAACAGAACCAAAACACTGCACGAGCCCCTATCAGCCACGAAGCGCAAATCCCGTAAAAGCCGCGGAGAAGCGGCGGCAGGCGGCGCAGCGATCTCGAAGCTCGAGACGTATAGCAAAAACCAACCCAACGGGCGTTCCTAACTGAAGAACGCAGGGGCTGCCAGTTATATACACAGATTTTGCCTCAAATGTACCCGCACTTTTCTTTGCGCTAAACAACGGGTACATGTACGACAAGCGCCAGCAGTTTAGGAGTTTCGAACGGTTATGACTTCTTTTTCAACGGGCTCATGCATAGCGACCTTTCCCGTACCACGAAGGTATAAGGGAGGTTTGACTGACAGGCAGCGCCGCCCCAGCGGGAGCGCCACTTTATTTTTGGTAGTACCACCAGCAGACGCTCACAACAAATGGCTGCTAACGCGAGCGGCGGCGGCGGGGGTCACGACTTTTTCCGTAGTAGGACTCCGAAAGTAACGTATTGCTGTGTCTACCAGTACCACGATCAGGAAGAATTCGATGAGAATATTACGTTTTACACCTCTTGATTTCTACCGCAAGAATTTCATTAAAGCCCAGACATCTGAGTGCTGGGACATCATTTTTTCATGTTACAGGCTCGGCTTTGCAGCTGCCGCAAAGTAAAAGCCAAATACCAAAGAAGTCGCAAAGTAATTAACATTTTTTATCTCCTTTATTGTACACTCTTAAAATGCAGAAATTGATCATAAAGCTTGTCAGAACAAGCGCACTTTAAAGTGACAACTACAGGGTGAACAACAGCAGTGAATAACAACAAACTAAGCGACCAGCAAATGCAGCATTTTCGGAAGGCCAAAGGAAACAGCCAACTTTCAGTGCTGCGATAATAGACACATTGGAGTGACAAGAAACCGGCAAAGAAAACTTTCATGAGCATGACAGCAACCAATGCTATTACGTTCATTCCATTGCTGCCCAACCTAACACACAAAAAACTGCAAATGAAAGAACCAACAATATTTCTGGTAGGTTCCACCATGAAGTTGCATTGCCAGTGATATGAACAACAAAAAAGATGGAATAGTTTTTGGAAAACAAAGTGTTCATTGTTTGAAAAGACAGACTTACGATTGAAGACATCAAATTGATAAAACATACTATAAAATAGCAAAAAAAAAAGCTTGGTCGAGTTTAAGTGCGGCAAACCACGTATGCAAATATTTGAAATGAGATATCCACATTATACACATTCAAAAAAAAAAAAAAGCAGTGGCACTAGTTGCGTTAAAAACACGACTAATGCTACACACTGCATTTTCATTGGTTCTTAAATATGATCAGCCTTGAAAGGACGAATCTCACTTTGTCCTTTGTGATGCATCTATTTCTCCCTTTGGTGATGTGGTGATGTCTAATTTTGATGTGGTGATATCTGATGTGGTGATGTGGTGACTTTGATGTGATGTGGTGATATCTGATTTTAAATACATCTTTGCATAGCTTATAGACGTGATTGTCTAAGGTATCGCAGTCCAAGAGGTGCTCATTTAACTGAGAAAACCAATTTCTCTTTGGCGCCATGCTCAACACTTCCACTACTGGGTGCTTCGTTTTCAAATTAACTGCCTCAATGCTTTGATATTCCTCTGGCGACAGACGGAGTCCTTTCGATGTCCTTTCATGAAGTGAGGTTACATTCCTTGAGGGTAATGCCAGCCCACCATGACTTTTTTGTTTCACTAACGCTGGTTGTTCTTAAGCATAAACAGCTGTAACAAACTCATCGCACGTACTTTTTGCAGCAACTTTTCGAGCGATGAACCCTGCGATGTAGGGTACAACAGAATTTACAAAGGGAGACAAGCTTTCTAGGCAGTCAACTCGGTGCGTGTAGTCATGGTTCTCAGCCTGCAATACAGAACCCCTTCGCATCGCAATAACAGCCATCGCCGCACTCTCGTCAGACACAATAACAGATGTGCCCAAGACGGACACGACATCTTGTGAGCAGTCTCCAAATTCGGATGACTTTACCTCAGTTTGCAGGAGAAGACGCTTGTAAGTAGCTTGTAAGTAAGTAGTTTGCAGGAGAAGACGCTTGTAACTGAGCTGTGGTTGGGTGATTGTTGAATCCGCCTCGCCCTCTTTCACACCCAAAAAATGTCTGAGCATGATCTTGGCTTATCTTGTGAGTAAGCACGTACTTCAAAGGGCCCCTATGAACAAGCGCATCAAAAATGTTCTTGATTCTTTGCATGCATATTAGAAAGCCTAGGCCCTGAAATCTCGTTTTCTTAACACCTTATAAAATAGGCCGCCCAGCTGGCCCCTTGAGATCACTTATGTAAGCTCGAGCGTCAGCAAAAAATGTCGTCCAGCAGGTCGTCCACTTACGTTATCAGCTCTTTTACCGCACAAGCAACTTCGTTTGTGCCTTGAGTGGCAATTTAACGAGCGGATAGAAGCGGTTGCTGGAGCTACCCGCACCACTTCGAGGCCGGTGCCGCTACCACGTTGCCGCCGCTTGTCGCGCCTCGCGCACCGTGCGGGTGGTACCGCGGCGGCGTCAGCGCGCCTGTGGCGTGCGCGGCGCGGTTTCGCTTGCAGAATGCTCCATGCGGTTTGCGCCTAGCAGCTGTAAATGTTCACTTCACAACACGAGGGTATGCCTATTTACGTCGCGCTTTCGCACGCCTGCGTCGCCACCTCCCTCTGGCGCACATCAACCTTTAGCGGAGGGGGCGTAACAGAGCCAATTAACGGAGCCGTCACCAAGCTTCGGAGCGAAGCGTTCTAATTGTGCTACACTTCACCCACAATCATCATCACCGTCAGAGAAAGCAGGCTTTACAGCAGGGCGTATTCGCGTTACTGACGCCATCGGTGAGAGCACTAAAGCTTCGCTTCAAAACTTGTAGATAACATAAACAGCTGTACACTATTGCTATTTTTTATTTAGACTTCAGTAAACCGTTAGATTCGGTTAAACATGACATTGTCCGTTAAGTTACCGTATTACGACATAAGGGGTACCGCCTCGAGTTGCTATGGGGTTATTTATCTAATCGGAAGCAGTTTGTAGTTCTTCCTACTATGTCTTCAGATACTGAATGTGTAAAATTTGGTGTCCCACAGCAGTCAATATTAGGACCAATATTATTTCTTTTGTACATCAACGACCTAGTTTTTATCCCACAAACACCGGATGTCTTCTTTTCATCGCGGAACGTATTGTCGCTCGTTTCCTTAACGAATCCATGGCTCGACGCCTATCGCGATGGCTTAGTTGCAATCAGCTTCACCTGAACATTAATACAACGAAGTGTATAGTTGTCTGCTGTATTAACAGAGCTGTTACTCTTACTAATACACTTTCCTTTAAATCTAGACCTTTCCGAACACAAGTTTGTACGTGTAGTATTTCATAAAAACCTTCTTTGGCGATGTCGTGCTAGTTCTATAAAACATAATATTGCGCAACACATTGGGATGTTGAGTAAATCTAGAGCCCTGTTGGCAACGAGAATAAAAAGGCAACTTTATTTTGCCTGTGTACGCTCACGGTTACATTATTGTTCACTCGTAACACATCGGGCACACCGGGAGATGCCTGAATATACGGTTGTGCGAACATCAGTGGGTAGGCCGTATACGCACCTGGCCGCACACCGCAAGGAGTCCACACTGAAAGTAGTGCGCGGTGCGAGGGTGGAAATCCTTTCTCTAAAAAAAACCGTGACGTTTAGGCACAGGGGCAGGACGTAAAGGGAGATTATGGAAGCTTGGATCTACAGGGCGCCGAGTTGGAGTCCCTTGGGCGACACGTGCTGAGATAGTAAACTGAGCACATTATAGTTCGCATTTTCATTTTTTGCACTTGTATTTGTATTAATGTGTGTGTGTCAATCCGTATGGGTTATCGGAGTCTGCAAAACTTTATATTTCTGTTTCTTAATAAAGTTCCCGGTTGCTAGCAGCGCGTCGTCCTGCGTACTTTCTATTCTGCGTCGCCGTATTTTGTTGCGCCTATTTTTTATAAAGACAACTACAGTTCTTTATTCCTCCTCCTTTTCCCGTCTACTATCTTGTCTCGGGCTCCCATGCGCGTTGTTTCTGGGGCGAGCACTACAGCCAGCGTACCTATGACGGTGGTGTCGGACAGTGAATTGGGGCAGTGTTGAATGTTGGACGAGTGCACGGGCACCAGCTTGTCCTGAGACGAACCCACCAGCAGGACGTTCTTGAAGTACTCGATGCCTGCCGGAAACAAGACAACACAGACTCTTTTTTTTTTACTTCTGAAGGTAGTCTGTCTTAATGCTTTACTAGGATTAGAAACTGGCTATTCCCAGGTGTGCTAGCATATAAACGGGTATAACAAAGATTGAGGAATCCGCAAAAACAAGCAATTTGGTCCCAAATCTCATTATGTGTTGTTTGAAGCAAATCCTGAACTTATTTTGTAGGCACTGATAAGCGTCACATATATACGCAAAAGAAGCATGGCATCTAGACGGGCCTGCAAGATAATTAAGGATTTCTGAAAGAAACATTTCTCCCTTTCCTGTCCCTCAGGTGTGTAATATAAAAAATAGAGATTTATTGAGCTCCTACGACATGATGGAAATGTACATAGTTGAAGAAAGCGGTTATCGCCGACTAAAGGTTTAGTTACAAAGGCTAAAAAGACGTTTCGGCTTCCATACGGAAGCCTACGGGCAGTGAACAAGGCTTCCGTATGGAAGCCGAAACGTCTTTTTAGCCTTTTTAACTAAAACCTTTGGTCGGCCCCGACCAGACGAGTTTTCGTCAAACCTTAGATTTCGATGGAAATGTATTCCCGAAACTTCAAGTCCCTATGTCAGCACATTTGGCTGGGGGTTGATATCGCCGTAGGTAGGCAAAACAGAGAACACACTCAAACTCAATCACAATTTCTTTCCCTCACGCTGCACTCACTCAAACTCAGACTCAAAAAGCTCGTCTGCACTCAAAATCACTCGTACTCACTTAACGCATACTGATTTGTAATCGTACTCATCTCTACTCAAACACATTAGTCCCCACGAGTACTCGTACTCAATGTATACTCACTCGTACTCAACTCAATCTGTACTGAGACTCATTAGTCCTCACAAGTACTCGTACTCAATCTATACTCATTCGTACTCAAATGATCTGTACTCACTTGTACTTACACTCAATCTGTACTCAAAATCATTAGTCCCCACGAGTACTTAACTCATCTGTACTGACTAGTACTCATGCTCAATCTGTGCTCACTCTAATTAATCTGTACTCATTTTTACTCAATGCTCACTCACATTTACTCGTATTCAAAAGTGCTTCTAATTATTTACGCAATTAACCGCTTGCTTTTACGCACTAAGCTAATTTTAGTCACCTATAATTTGAACGGAGCAAATCCAGTGAAGCCACCGTCAGGAACCACGGGGTCGCAGCGCAGCGCGAGAGAAAGAGTACCAGCGTGGCAGGCTTTCGGAATCGAACTGCCCGTGCCGTGCTGACGCACCAAGCACCACAGCTCGTTTCTTTAGTCTCCTCGTCTTTCATAGCCAGCGCCTTGGCGCCGGCTAAGAGCGCCGACCAAAGGGCGCTACAAAACCATGCCTGCCTTTGCTTTCACTATGGCGACCCAGTGGCGAGCGAGTGCCGAGAGCCGCGGAAGAGGGCATGGCAAAAATGGCAGTTTTCCCCCTTATCGTCTCATTTTTCCCTCCTTAAGAGGGGCGCTGCGGCATCGCCAGATGCGTGAGACTCGTGCACACACGGCCCGATTCGAGTGCGTGAACAAACTAAAGTGTATACTCGCGAGTACCGTACCCATGAGTACTGCTAAAATTAATCGGCGCTAAAACAGGGACGAGAGGAACACGTAACTCACAACACCGTGTTCCTCTCGTCCCTGTTTTAGCGCCGATTAATTTTTAGCAGTATGTACCAACTCGCCCACATCAAGCTTTTGTTACCATGAGTACTGCTCGCGAATGCATGTAATCGCGAGTACAGAACTCATGAGTGCTACTCATGGGTACAATACTCATGGGTACTACTCCTGAGTACTGCTCGCGAGTGCATTACTCGCGAGTACACGTTCTCACGTCTGTACTCACCCGTCATCGTACTCATTTTTCGCCTGCGTCCTTACTCGCTCTTCACGTACTCACTCCTGAGGATGAGTACAACTGAGTACAAATGAGTGTACTCATGAATGAGTACGTCGACATATAGATATCACATCATCGCCATTTTCGTACTTTTGGGGCGTAATTTCAAGAATCCCGATCACCATTTTGCACGCTTGCTAGGACAAAATTTTGAAATCGGTTTATCGGCATCTGTATGCGCAATATATATAAGCAAAAGCAATTGACTCGTCAAAATGTTGAAGATATATTGAAGAATCCGTAAAACCACGTAATTTTACACCGAATACAGATTCGTCCCATTGGGAGTAGTCAGGGCTAAACCCCGAAGCTAAATTTACAGCGAAACTCTATACGGCGAGGATAATATGAATTTTTGTGTCGGCAAACGAAAACCGGCCTCTGGTGTCCTACCCCGGTATTCTGAATCCTTCCTCCACTCGAGACTACAGTGGAGACTATCCTTGAAATCGATTTCCCTACGCATAAGCATTGCGGAGTCCTCCCCTCACCCGAGTGGAGGAGAAACTCAGAATACGGCCCCTAGTGTCGCTAGGTGGAGACCGCGTATAGTCAGGACAAGGCTCTGGTTAGGACTCCCAAAGGAGCAGCGTTCCTACCGCGACTGACGCAGCGAGCAGAGAAGGCACTGGGATCGACGAAGATATACTGCGTGAAAAGCAACCCGAGAGCAAAGCAGCAGGAGTAACACGCACCTGTGACGGCGGTCGGTGGCTGCAATGTGGATGTTTCTGAACTAGACAAGCAATCAACTCACACCAATCAACAAATGCTCATACGTCATACATAGTTTTGATTTTCACGCAGCACCTTTTAGAAGATGTAATCAAGCCACTAACTGTACACCACACTGATCACAGAGCCGTTGTCACACGCATCTCAAAGCCAATGAATAAATTGTTTCCGTACACTCGTGTGCCTTTTTTTTTTCAATGATTTGTGGTGTTTTGACAGCTCCGCTAACCATCCACCTTCACGGAATAGAAGGGATCTTCGTATTTTAACCAAAAAAGAGGAGAAATCTATTTTGAGCGCATTGAGGTTTCTTCTAGCATCAACTCAAAGAACGCAGGCTACGATTACCTGGCGCCTGGCTCAGGATGTACAAATAGCATTTGCGAATGTCCATCGAGTCTTGAAACGTCAGTTCCTTAATGGATCCCTTCATTTTTATTCTTGAGAGAATCGAAATCTCTGAAACAAAAAGCGAAATATTTTTCCCTTCACGCAACTCTGTAAAATAAGAGGGCAGAAAAAGCTTTCGTTTTTCATTGAAGTGAGGATGTGGCCCTTGAAAGCACAATTCAGCCCATGGGTCAAGGACAAGTAGTCTGTCTTTGGGATCGGGAAGATAAATAAGTTTGTTTTAGTCGTATTTTTTTCTTTTTTGTTCAATTGTGGTGGCAGTGGGGTTAGTTCTATACCCTCGTTGATCGAACAGGGTAAGCGTCGCTCGGGTTATTCTTGGTTTTGTCAGGTTTCTTTATTTTTGAAAACTAACAAGGAAAACCCTTAGATACGTGTCAGCAGGCTGTGTTACGGGTATCCAACACCTCATCTGCAAATGTGAGGTAGGCTCGCGAATTTTGGACGTGTGAAGTCATGCCCCCTCCTACTCTTTCTTCCGTGCACATTTCTATAGATTTAAAACACGAACTAAAGCTTAAAGCAAAATACGTCCCAGAGGAGCACACTCAAACTTATTTTCAAAGCTGAAAAAAGGGAAATGGTCTAGACGTGAATACACTCACGTCAGAGGCAATGAACACACTCGTGAATGACGACGTCGTACGTTTTTCCACTCGTGCTTCGCGGGGACTTAGCCTGATGCATGTTTCGAGCCATGTGTAGTCTGAAGCTGACTGCCAAGGATTTCTTAGAACCATTTCTTTTTCGCGCCTCTGTTGTAAAGTTACATATTTCGCCCAAATCAAACGCGCGCAGTACGTTTTGAATATTATCTGTACAGTGGTTATTTCGCGATTTCACTTTGCCGTTGAACTGTAGCCCAGTCACCAGCAGGTTGACCCCAAGGGCACAAAGACACTCACGAAATTTGAGCAGCTTGCTCTTGGCGTACAGGACGCCCAGATGCGGGCCGTTGAGGGACAGGAATGTGTGAAGGTTCTTGATATAAGGGCTCATCGTGGCGCATGTGAGCGCGGCACGAACCAGGACGCATCCGAGCGAGAAGCCGACAAAACTGAAAGAGGCAGGCAGGGACGACGAGAGATGAAGCGGCCCCCATGAAGATCAAAGGTGCTGGGCCAACTAAGTCATAAAGAAATCGAGTTTGGCAGGGAGGCTGTATGTTGAATGGAGCTCATGTTATTGCTCAACTAAATTTTTGCTATCAAAGAATTCTTACGCATTTAGGAAATCATGTTTCACTGAAGAATGATTGATGTCTCGAAAATTCTACTAAATGCAATTGCCTATAAAGCAAACATATTGGCGCGGTAATTTTGCATCAGGCTCATTATAATAATGGGAACATGATTTCAATGAGCCTCGAATAACCATCGCGTGGTGTGAAATGTGTTACAGTATTGTGAAAATAATGAAATGCCACACACTTACAAGAAAAAAAGTAATATAATGTGGAGGCAGTACACCTGCCAAATCTGATATACCTTGATCAAGGCTCTTGGGAAGTTTTATTGGTCACGCCAGTATACCCTGAAACGCTTTCTCTATTACAGCTTCCTCATATGCTCCTACGCCAACACGGTCCCTGTGTGCGATTCGGCCGGTTTGAGAAACTCTGTAATGAATAATTCCTGGCGCTGACTCGCGATTACATCACTTTGAATTAGTGCCTCTGGGCACTGTTGATTTCCTGTTCCGTCCATATTGTTACGGGGCATTAATTAGATTCCCCACAAATAGGACGGCATTCATGTACTGTGCTAGCGGGCATCATGTACTGTGCTAGCGGGCAGAGATGAAGAGGACGCTGACGGTGAAGCGCGTTCGCTCCCTGGCTTGCGCGGTGCTCTCTCCATCGTGGTTTGTCATAATTAGCCTCTGAATGTGTATCGTAAATACACCACTGTAAACACAGCTTTACCTTGTATCAATATTACTAAATTTAGTTACCACAAAATGTGTTGAAATTTTATTCACGGCGAAATCAGCGAAATAGTGTGGTCGCAATTGACAAATGGCTTACACAGTTTTCAGGTGCTATTTTGAGTCATATTTGAGCTGATCATGCTCTGAGGGCGCGATATAAGGCTGACATTTTCGAAGTACCCCTATACCTAATCGGGCAGCTATGTTGTCTAAGTCTCTAGTTTTAATTTCTCTTCCCTTTTATCTCTCTTTCTGCCTTCAGAGTGCGCGATACGCGTAAGCAGTGGGGGGCCCTCGTTGTTTGGGGAGGTGCACGCTCACTTCTTCTATCCTTTCCAAACACTGTTCCCAGCAATGTATATTCGTAAATCGTACAAGACTGAACAGGCTGAACTGAGACTAACTATAACAAAATCGCCATAACCTTTTATCACTATTCCAATTCCCAAATCAGAGAAATTAAGAGCGCAATAAACGCTCCAGTACTCGTTATTAAATGGACGGAGAGAAGCGAATACCTCAGCTTGAAGTTTTTGGTGCCGATGTTGTCAAGGAATGATGTTACTTCTAGAGCCAACCTGGCGCCACACACCGCAATTTCTTCAAATGTCTCTTCTTTCTGGACCACACACACAAAAAAACAGAAGCAGAAGTTATGGTATTACTTTGTTACAAATAAAGATGTTTTTGCTTGACGAATTACTCATGCCTAATCTATCTTTCTTGAAAGTGAAGTCACTGGACAGCGGTGGGTCACAAGAAATGAGATAAAACATACATGCGTCATTACATCGTTTGCCTCTGTAGAAAAACCTGAGCTGCGGTATTAGTTAAATTAGATACCTCCAATACGGGGTATCTCTTATTTCAGGTACCGTTAATGCGCACCTAACCCACAAGTCTGATTACCTAAATGCCGGAGGATATTTTTTGGTTTGTGGGTTCGTCGGCGTCGTTCGGGCATACTTAAAGCGAAACACAAATATATAAAACAAAACTACGGTGTTCTTATAATAAAGCGTTTACGCCGGGATTGGTTTCCATAAAAATAACTAGTTAACCTGGTCAAGAAAAAATGGCGTTGTAGAGAGGTGGGATAAAATAAGGAAAACAAAAGCTAAAAAAGACTCTGCTTCTAGACACCGCGAGCGGCGCCAAACCTGCTAAAAACAAAACAAGGAAAACAGCGATGTTGTGTGACAGCGTCTTAAGTGCATCTTCCTTCGTCCTCGTCCTGTTTCCGCTTGAGAAATGTATTCAAGTAATAACCAACCAGCCCAGCTTTCTGCCTTTAACGCTGTCTAGGGAAGCAGGCTCGAGCGGTGCAAACACAGTCGCTCGTTTGGTTTGAAGTTCCCTCGCTCAAAGGCCCTGTGTTCACCTGAAGCGGAATCCCCTTGGGCGCAGTGACCGGACCCCTGCTTTGCAAGAGTGGGATGAATCCTCTTTCTACGAAGCTTAACGAACCTAAACTCACTATATACCGATGTCGTCACCGTCCAGCCACGAGGAAAATAAGAGCCCACAGTGGGCAACAACAAAATTTTGCAGCCTATTCAGGGACTCCGGGCTCCAAAGCAAAACGGAGTACGCGGTTGTCATGCGTGGCAGTTCCCCGGGCTGCAACACAGGTGAGGGAGCTCCTTCAATTACGCGTGCATGACGTGCACACACCTATCCAACAAAAACTGAGCATGCGAAATTTTGAATACTTCATGTACGCAGCAGCAAGGTGGTAGAAAGCGATGGCAAGCAGATTTGCACATGGCTATGTGCAGTGTGCACCCACCCCGATCCAAGGTGGGCTAATACAGGAAAAAGAGGAGCTAGAGGCTCTCGCAATTAGCCTTGTTATGCACGGAATGCCATTCTCCAACATCACCAAAACACAACTCCCTGGAATCTTTCTGCAGAGCTGTTACACGGAACATGCCGTCAATTCAGAAATGCGCTCAGGCCAACGACAGCGCATTCCAGACATATGCAGCCGCTACTGACAATCAACCTTCACGCGAGCCAAGAGGAAGCAGCCGGACGGTAACTGCGCCGTCGCCGCTAATGTGTAGAAACCAGACAATCATCATTGGGCGCTTAGAAGCGACTTCAGCTCTTAAAGCCATCATGAAAAAAAAAAACCATAACGGCTCCCAAGCCCACTGTGGCTATTGCGGTGCATGCCTCCACCCCCCGCAGTCACCCACACGCTCGGCGGCTGTACATGCACGTCAACAGCACGAGACCAGGTGTTCCATGCTCCATTCCGACCGAACTCTCTGCTGGTTTGGTTGCAAGCGACGAGGACAACTAGAGGCATTATATGACCTCCCCTCTTAAAGTGAAGCCAAGTGGAGGAGTTAGCTCGAATGGGGTTTCGGACACACCGCCTTTAAAACAGAATATAAACTCCGAATCAGGAAGATATAGGTGATATCAGCTGCGTTTTTGTCGCAAACATGTCACTTTTCTGGCAATAAAGACATTCGGTACTATTCATTTAGTCAAAAGATTGCATAATACAAGCTTAATTTTTATTTCCAAGCAATGTTTACTGACAACTATTTATTTACAATTTCTTATTACCATTCCCTTTGACTAAAACACTTTTTTCCTGGTGCGCAGCCTACATGACCTACTGATTGATTGATTGATTGTAGGGCTTAACGCGCCGACGCAACGCGGGCGGCGAGGCGCGCTGTAGTGGAGGGCTCCGGATTAATTTTGACCACCTGGAAATCTTTAACGTGCGCCGAAATCCCGTACGCGCGGGCGTTTTCGCTTTTCGCCTTCATCATAAAAGCGGCCGCCGCGGCCTGGAATCGAACCCGCGTCCTTGCGCTCAGCAGCACAACACCTTAGCCACTGAGCCGCCGCATAGATGAGCTATTGAGTCCGTTCTATTTTGCTAAATTCGTGACTGATTGATTATTACTTTTTGAGCCACTCCCTGCGCTTAGTGTGCCTAAAGGAAGAAGCTTGAATGATTGGGCAGAGGCAAATTTGCTTTGCGCTCCCACAAACAGCGTTAAATCCTATTGAATATTGAGGAAGCGTTAGCTCAGGTTATTATTTCGCTTAGTTGTAGCTTGGTCGGTTGAGTACAAAGTCGGTCCATCTTACCTCGTTGGCCTCAGACCAAATCATGATGTGCTTGGATGTCCCTATCAAGAGTTTCATCCACTTCTTCGCCCAGAAGAAGTCGCTGCTTCTGCCTTGAAGAGAAACAGCACACTGCTAAACCTGGGTGGACCTGACAGGGGTTATTGCTTATCGAAAAGAAACGACTCCTAATATTCAATCGAAATTTTCAGTCCTCTCATCCCCCACGTCATTGCTGGAGGCCCCCATGTCTAGGCTAGTTCTCAAATATTCGCGGACAGTTCCCGTCGCACACGGCCCTTTTCCGGCCGGTGCGGTGACAAAACTGGGGGTCCCGGCAACGCTTTGCATTAAGGCGAGAGAAAACGCCACGCATTGGTGCACCAAAACTACCAGCGATGTTTTCTACGCTTGACAGCCGGAGAGACACATGCAGAGAGACACATGAGAGACACATACACATGCAGTTAAACCTGGATATAACGAAGTTGACACAAATTCGGAATTTTTCGTTATATGCAGGTTTTTGTTACATGCAGGTTTTGAGTTAAGGCTCACGTGAATGAAATAGAAACGGAGCCGAAATGCGGGACATCAGTGAGGGTGAACTCACCTTAAAGTATTTATTTCACAGTGATACACTGCGTGATTCGTGCCTGCTGCTTTACCACGAACTTGGTCACTAGATGCCCCTCCAAAGAAGTCGGCACTTATACCGTACTCACAGAAGTAACGGAAGTATCACTTTTGCCTTTTGTCACTTCTCGGTGCCTTACCCCTTTTAAGGGCCAAACTTATGTTGAAAAGCGCCTTTTCGCGAAGTTGATGCTTTTTGCCGCACTCAAATTTGTTGAGGGTGCTAGCTGGGATGCTGCATCAGGCGGCGACGTTCTTCCTTCTCGCTGGCGGAGACGGCATTTAAAATTGAGAGCTCAACTTTTCGTTTTCTGGAAGCAGAGCTCATCATCGACGAACGAACACCACCGATGGCAGTAGAGAAGCGTGACTACACGCCGACAGGCAGCCCTACCACCTAACCGACACCACACTCGCACTGTAAACGCATGGTAGTTTCAGGTGCAGGCGAAGTTCGCAAAATTAGTGCATTTCTCCAGCCTATTTTTCAGAAAAATAGGCAAGAAACAACGGCTCATCAGCGTAGCGAATTCGTTACATCAAGGTTAGCAGTCGCGACGCCTTCGTTACATAGAGGTCGCAAACACAGGGGCTTCTATGGGGCTGGAAATGGGGACTTGAAAAACTTCGTTAAATCTAGGAATTCGTTACATAGAGGTTCGTTACATTCAGCGTTAACTGTATGCCAATGGCTTGAGCCAGTTTTGTCGGTCACGATCTTACTAACTCATAAACCCTTAGTAATATCACTCACCCTAACACAAAGTTGCAATATTCCCGGCAAATAAATGTAAACGAACGAGAAAAAAACACGTTAACATCCGGGACGCGTACCTCGAATGAACAACTTTTAGTTAATGACCATCAGCAGTTTTGAAACACTTACGACGGCACGTAAGCACACCCTATGACGTGGTGAATGCGAAAGCATTAGTGTTCTGTTGTCCAACGCGCCCCCCAATTATCATCGTGATGTTTTCCCCTTTGCACCTTTTCCTACTCTCCGTTATTTTCACGGCGAGCCCTGGCCAATCGCCACTGCTAGCCCTATAACTAGAAGAAAAGTTACCCGGCCGCCAAAGCTAAAGCTCACGACGAGCCAAGCTATATCATACCTTACGTCAAGGTACAAGTACCGGTCGAAGCCGTCAAAGCTCAAAGCGTGTCATTAGGCTTCCCCGTTAGGCTCCATGACCCCCTTAGCGTTAGATGCCCCACTCACGCTTCGGGAGTTCGAGAGCGCGTTAAGTTCCTTACGCAGAAAATGTGCACCAGGGCCTGACGAAATCACCAATCAAATGCTGTTTAATTTGCCTGCAGAACGCGAAAACGATCTCCTCCGGTATTTCAACCACATTTGGGAGACTAGTGCCATTCCTTCTTCGTGGAAACTCGCCTGGGTGGTGCCGGTTCTTAAACCTGGAAAGGACCGAACGGCGGTTTCTTCATATCGGCCTGTTTCCCTCACATCCTGTGTGACGAAGTTGATGGAGAAACTGGTTTGTACGAGACTAACCTGGTGCCTAGATCGTTATAAAAAACTACCATACCGCATGACTGGGTTTCGACGACGCTTAAGCGCCCAGGATAGTTTAGAGGGACCAAACCGAGCGTAAGGCGCTCACCTTAATCTGACGCTCTCGGCCGAGAAGTCCTGTTTTGTCCTTTTCCCTGGGAACCGGCGACGGTCTACCCGTGTTAATTTAACGTTGAGCAGCCTGTCTAAAGGTCAGGCCACTCACGTGCGGTTCCTTGGTGTCACCCTGCACAGCAGACTCTATTGGCGACGGACAGCCGACATGACTATTTCGGCTCTGCTTCCCTTTGCGAACAATTGCTAGAACTAAATGGGGGAATCACCCGGCGTCCATGATTAAGCTGCACTCAGCTCTGATTGTGAGTCGTATTCTTTACCACTTGCCTCTGATATCCCCTTCATAATCCCAGTATGAGCGCCTCGAAGAGTTTAATAGGAAAGGGTTGAGGACAGCAATTGGAGTTCCCAGGGAGCGGAAAACGAGAAGGTCGTATGGGAGAGCCAGTCTGCTACACTCCACTTGATGGCGTCACAGAGTTTACTGACGCAGGTAATGCGTCTAGGGGAAACCAGTGCTGGAAGAGCAATGATAAGGCGGCATCGAACAAGGACGGCCTCTCATGCGCACCCTGCTCTTAACACTCTGAGAATATTGTGCCATCAATGACCGGAGAACTTCCCATCTCAATGCCACCATGGTCTTACGAGAGCCTTCAGTGTCAGCTACATGTTCCTCACATGAGAGTCAAGCGGAACACGCCAGTGGAAGCAGCCAGATTTTTGGTTCTTGAACATTTGGAGAACTCTGATCCCAATCATCTTCAAATTTTTACGGATGGCTCAGTCGATCCGCACAGAGGGGTTAGTGCTGCGGCGTATGTCATTCCTGATGCCCAGGTTTCCTGCGCAGCACGCCTGGATCATGTGGTGACCTCCAACGAATCCCAGTGCATTGCCATCGGGGCTGCTTTGAGGAAACTTAAGTCATATAAGCCGCGGGAAGTTGCAATTCCGGCTGATTCAAAAGAAACACTACAACTTTTGCAGCGTGGGATCCCCACGAAAAGGACTGTGAGCGTTCCTTACGGCTTGTGCAAAAACTCAGCAGTAAGGGTTTTCAAGTGGGGTTTTAATGGATTCCATCCCATGTTGGCGTCAAGGGCAAAGAGACCGCTGATCAGATGGCACGGAATGCACTGAAATTTACACCGACTGTTAAACTTTCCGCCAATCACTGGAACGACTTCGGGCGAACAGTCGTCGAACATTTCAAGTACTTGGAAATCCCTATCACCAGCTTTGCGTCACAAAGGGACTTACAAGATCGCAGGCAACATTGGTGTACCGCATCTGAACGGGGTCAGCGAGGACCACAGCATGGCTATTCAAGGTTGGCCTCGTGCGATCGCCTCTGTGTTCGTCATGTGCAGTGATAGGGGATGTACGCCACTACGTAATGTGTTGCCCAGAGCATGATGTCGAGTGGACTGCAATGCTCTCAGCGATTCAAAAGCTGGAAGCCCCACACAACACCCTGGACCACACCGTCTTTTCCAAGGGCACATTGGATGCTGCGCAAAGACGTGCCGCGCATTCTACTAAGCTTCCTTTAGGAGACGTAACTGGAAAACTCGTGGTGAAAGGACCCTAACATTCACTAATAAGGAGGAGCCTGGGCGGAGCAATTGCCGGCATACCCAGCCAGGCTAACCCCGCCTGATCCCACACAACCACCACCACGCCCAACGTCAGGCCGGAACACACCCCCATCATCCGCACTGCTCGCGTGCCATCTGTTTTGGCAGCGCTGTGAATCGTGGGCTCCAGTGAATATTGCACGATGGCGCTACTAAAGTCAGGCCGGCCAATACCCGCATTCGCATCGGCAAGGAAAGAGGACCTTTAGCCAGATTGCACCTTGCTGCTGGCCTGATTGCCACTTCAGTAATTAGCCCGAGTTGATGATGGAAGCGTGAAGACGCGTTTCCAAGTCGAAGGCCACGACGAATTCACAAGTTCACTATGTTTCCGGCCGCCGATTGGAGCTTACGGAGAATGGTTGGCTCCGTGCGAGCTGCGACAACTGCCAATGCCGGCCGTGGTGAATTAGTTTCTACGTCGCCCAAGGATTACCGTGTTGTTCTGCACCCCCGGGCAGAACAGCCGAGCGGGCCAGCAGCCAACTATAGCCTCGGCAGGCGGACGCCACCGCGTAAAACGGGAACAACGTTGCAACTGCGAACGATGGGAGCGAGAGGACAGCCCTAGAGCAGCTGCCATACAAGCGTCGCCACGAAGATGACCCGGAGGCTGCGAACGAACCCGACAAGCAAAAGCCAGAGCCGCCGTGGTGGGTTAGACGGGGACAGAAGAGTCAGCGATCTGCAGCCAAGCCCTATGTGTCGTGGGCTGACGAAGGCGGCACGAACAGAAACTACCTGACCACATGTGGGCCAAGACACACCGTACGGCGCGAGATTAAGGTGAGCGCCTTACGCTCGGTTTGGTCCCTCTAAACTGCTGGCCCTACATAAGCCCTTCCGACTAGCTACCCTTAATGTACAAGGGTTTTCAGCTGAGATAAGGCAAAATCAACTGTGCCGCATAGTTACGGAGAGGGACCTTGACGACGACGTCGTCATTCAAAAGACGAAAGTCCAAAGCGAGGGCCAGACTGGCTGTATCGTGCGGCCCTTTACAACACGCTACTATGCATGTGTTAGTAACGCGGTTGGGATGTGGGCAGGCTGTGTTCTGACACGCAAGTCGTTAGGGGTAGCAGTAGAAACAGAACAGCACACCAAAAATGGGCGCTTTGTGGTTTGAGGCTCCTCTTTATCAACAGCCCGGTGCCGAGTGATTTGTGTGTATGCACCAACCCGAGTACAAGAAAGGCGCAATTTTTTTAAGAAATCAGACAACACTGCAGCCCTGAACGATACTCCGTGTTACTGGGAGGCTTTAATTGTGTACGCCCTGCACATGACAAAACTAGCGCTGCGCCCTATCGCAGCGCTAGTTTTGTCATGTGCCTATCGTAGAGCACTAACTTACTATGAGGAATGGCGAACGATTTTGGTCTGGAGAACGTGGGACAGTGTGTTGGAAGTGGAAGACATGTTCATTTCACGCATTTTAAAGGGCAAGGCATGCCCACTTTCAGGGAAACTGCTGCCTTGGTGCTGTGACTACAGCGCAATCCCTGCCTCTTTCTCCGACAACTGATTAGTTTCCTTTTGCCCAGGTAGTAAAATAGAAAATACAAAACGTTTACATCGAAATAATAGAAAATAAACGATAAACTCTAGAGGATAATGTTCCTATGCAACGAATAAGAGCGATTGTGAAAAAAATCGATAATTGCAGTGACGGAAATTGCAAGGTTCAAGGGAGCACTTCCAACAAGAAACAAAAAAGCAAGCAATTGAAAGAGAAAGTGCCATTGAAAAGGATAAGCAAAAGCAGGAATACCTTTTGCGCTCAATCTTGCAGACGATGAGCCTTATCACGCAGTGCTCGTGAGAGCCAGAGCACAAAATATGACAGCAGGCGAAACGCGCACCAAGAGAGCAGTGGGTACGAAAACGAGATACGCTGGCCGCGATGAAATAACAGAAATTCGATATAATGGCGCAATAAGCAGTGAAAACTTTGGTTTTGAGCGTGCGTTTATTTTTAACATTAAATACCTCGTTTTCTCGAAGCCCTACTGAACAGGCAAAGTTCCACGCTAAATTTGTGCCTCTTCTGGCAAAAATAGATGACGTAACAAAGTTACTTTTATAATCCCCCATCAAAGATAAGGAAGCCATCAACGACTTAAACCTGGGAAAGTCACGAGGCCCAGATGGCCTGAGTTCTGCTTTTTATAAGTTCCTCCAGCATGAGGAACCCCCTGTGTTAACTGCTGTATTCAAAGAATTAAACGTTTATGTTAGGGATGCGGCAACCGGCGTTTCTTGCTTCCCGCATCATTCTAATTCCTAAAACAGAAGACATAGACAAACTCCGTCAGATCACATAGTACCGCGCCATAAACTTAACAAAGGCTGACTATAATATACTAATGAAAACAGTGGCTAAAAGGTTACAGGCTGTTATTGGCATCTTAGTGGGGCCGCCTCAACCCTCTAGGACATAAATTGCCCCCAAAATACACACAGCGCGGAGTGTATTTGAGTTGCGACGTGGTGCATAGGCGTCGGAGTAACATCGGGCCTGTAAACCGAGAAGGTGTGCTCATCGCGTGCAACAATTGTACAACCCCAGTGATTGTTAACAAGGTAATTGGAAGGCGTACTGAAGTACAGCGGTCGGTGGCGCAGGGGCGTCCTCTGTCACCTCTTTTCTTTTGCATTTGCATTGGACCCTTATAGTTTAATAAGAAATGAAACTGTCAAGGAATTTCAACTTTATGTAGCTGAGGATAGAGTTTTAGCATACGTGGATAATACTGCTATCTTCAGCGTGGATAAAAAAAGCGTCCATAACGTTGTTTATATTGTGAAATGGTTTTGCTACGTGAGTGGGTGTGCCGTGAACTGGGACAAGTGCCTGGGCATATGGCACGGAGAGTGGAGTACAACACATTCAAAATATGGAGCGGGTAACGATGCCGGTAAAATACAGAGAGGCTGTGAAGCTACTAGAAAAGGCAGACAAATAGAAGGGTGCAAATTTGTCTACCTTTGCTGGCTCAACGGTTTGGAGCCCTTTTTATGGCGAGAAAACTGTGGTACAAGTACTCCACTATCCGCGGGCAAACGTTCAAAAGCTGCGCCTTGTGTTTGCAGTATTTATTTGGGGTTTGCCCGGGAAGCGGGGAGTCGTACCAACCTCTTTCAAATGCTATAGTTTTTCTTCAGATACTTGAAGGAAGAAATTTTGGCCTGCCTGCCCGCTCACCCGCCCGCCTGGCCACCTGCCCACCTGCCCGCCCGCCTTCCCGCTTGCCCGTTCACCTGCCTGCCTGCCCCTCGATTCAGCCGGCCGATCAAAGTCAAAAAGAGTATGAACGAGACATTCATATACCCACAACCATTCGTAAGCATCTAGATCTGGTTGCGGTGTTCGTACTTGTCAATATTGTTGAACAAAAACAAAACATTACGCAGATCTTCCGCATATAATCAATACATAAGTAGTATTTCCAGTGTTCTTTTAAAAGCGTTCCGCGTTCCGCTGCAGAGTAAACAGCGCACTAACGTTCGCTTAAAGGCTTGTGATTGTTTACGTTATCGTAGACGTGACGAAACACACGATTTGGCGGGATAATCAAAACGTTTGCCTAAATTCAATCATTTCCCGTTGAATAAAGCCTTGCTTTCTGCCGAACAAGCGCTGGTGGCACTGCAAAATATCAAAAATTTCGAATAAAACAAACTTGTATTTTGTTTGCATGGCCCCTTAAGTCACCTACAGTCATCGAGCAGTGGCTGCGCGCTCATCTCGCATTCAGGAGGCCCTGGGATCGATTCTTGTCCAGGCCTAAATTTACTAGATTGCATTATAACTAATTACTTTACTTTTATCCCTTTTGCGGCGCCGCCCGTTTCGTCTACCACTTCTTGCAGGATGCCCGATTTCCGACCTTCAGAGTCAACTAACGCCGTCTCATTAAAAGCTGAAACCCGGTGGCGACGTCGTAAGAAGGCCCTTCGTAGTTAAAGAATACCAACGGCAGTTCATTGGATTTACTCACATACACAGCTCCGAAAACGCTGCCCCTAGCTCATTCTTAAATTTGCTAACAACCCCGTTTCTCCCAACTTAAATGAACAAAGCGTTACAGCCAAGCCACTCAAGTCAAAGGCTGTAATCAGACGCAAGACTTTGGCTGACATTAGAAGTACGGCATACAAAACCAAGAGCGATATCGTCATAGAGGTACGTACGAGTTCTTAAGAAGCAGGAAATAATTTTACATCCACAAAACACGCACCTCCTAGGCCATTGACAAATACCACAAAGTGGATCGGCTCGGGGCTCCTGTAAGAGCGGTCGATGCCTTCGGAGCTTCCCTGAAGCTGACGGAACACCAGCGTGTGATGAACCACGTTGACGAATTCCGGCTCTGACCTGCATCATCCCGAGTTAAAAGTCGGCATCGCACGGTAGACAGGCAGAGCATGAACCAACGTAAAAAGCAGCCAAATGTCATTCATTTCACAAACATTACTTGTCGCCTTCCGGAAAGCAAACATGAGATTAACGTTCCGGAAAGACATCTAACCGCAAACCCCGCCCATCATGGGTAATTTTGATAAACGTATTGTACAATTGGCTGCTACCTAAATGTCGAATAGCCGACACACGACTTCGCATGGCATCTAACGTCCTGGCGGGAACCAACGGCCATGCGCATTGTGATTCCGTTGACAAAACATTGCCACGCCATGCGCGGAGCTGTAGGCAATCTTGCCGCACTTCCAAGCCTAGACTCCGGGATAATTTTAAATACGAAAAGTGATTCGATCCCGCATGCCCGCCAGCCGTGCTCGGATAGTGCCAATAGCACATTAACAGTTGACAAAGATGTGCCTAATCACTATATCCCGCCCCCGTTGGTCCGCAGGAAAAGCTTTAAAAACTCCAAAATCATACATTTATGAGTTGGGCTCTGACACACTATTAAAAAAAACACGATCAGGCTGACCTCGGAAATATCAAGGTAGAGCACACGAAGAGAGTACCAACATCAAATATAGTCGCCACGTGCTATATGTGGTACATATTACGTCGCAAATTAGCCACCACTTGCAACACTACACAGTGCCTCGCATTATATGAATGCCGGTGGATAAGGTTTAGCGCATTGGCGACAAGGACAGTAAACGGACGGGACGGGCGGTAATACTTCTTCCACAGACAACCAATTCGCTCAACAACACGTTTTATCGGAGTAAAAATGGGACATTGCATCTTATGGTTGTTTTGAGAATGGGTAAAAAGAGCATGACCCTGCCGTGCCTGCCGTCTGAATGCTGAACCCTTCCTACAACTAAGAAATAGAGCATTGTGTAGTGCTATTAATCTATAATTGCGAGCGAAATTAGTAGAGTCACGAACCTCATTTTTAGAAAGATCCGGTAGGTGGTTATAAAGAGGGAAAATCTCATAAAAAAACGGACTTGGTTACTGTATTCTAAGAACTAGTCCTCATTCTCCTATTGTTTATTTGTTTGTTTTTTTGCGTGTTTTTTTTTCTTACTGGTACCGTACGATAAGGGCACTTAATGAAGACACTTTAGCCAAGCACTCCCAACATGTTGTTCCATTCCATTCCAAACCAGCCTGACCCACCCGCTATGTAGGCGCACAAACTCGCGTTTTCCTTCAACTAACTCCTACAGGACCTATAATAGCACAGGTACCTCCGTATTATGTAAATGCGACTGAAGTCTACAAAAATTTAACCCCTCAGAGCCTACCAAGGGATGCTCGAGACATCATTATAAAACTCGTTGGGAAGTTCGTTGAAGTTTCCCTGAAATCTCAGTGCTTTCTGAGAAAACGGTGGATGCGATTTGTTAGCAATTATTTAGCCACTCTGCAAGCAGGAGCTCCTCGGAGACGGCGCAGCGTCCTTGCGGCTCCAGGCGTTTGCCTCCGACTCCTGCGTATTTCTCCAGAGTTCTTGCACTGCTGCCGTTTCTATAGGGTAAGTCTGAGGAAACCTGCAAACTATCTCAATTCGGGGTTACTTCTGTAGGCGTCCGCCATGCGCGCACATTAGGCTTCTAGTGTTACAACTCAAATTCGGTAAAGTAAGCAGCCGGTGAGTAAGCAGTCTTGTTCTGTTTTCTTCATTTTATAGTTCATTTGATTCAAGCTCGCGTCACGTTTTGCATGAGTGTTATTGCGACGAGGCAGTCTTCGAATGGAGCGAATTTCTATGCTCTCTTCATGGTCCCTTCAAGAAGAAACTTGTAGAACAATTGTTTTCACTGCGGTTTTGCCAAGTAATAACTGCCTGCCACGACAGCAGTGACGATGTCGAAATAAGGAGATGCGGCGCTATTATAGGTATTATATGAAAGCGCTACACTGCCGTTATCATTACGAGTAAGTGCTTACGCTCTTGCTCGACATAACACTTACATGATCCAGTTTGTGCTCCCGAAAACATTGGCATGAACCTTCAACTTCAGAAACCTGCAACAGATTATTTTCAAAATAAAATAAATGTAACATCATCTGCAGGACGAAGGCCTCTCCCGACGACCTCCAACCGCCCCTGTCCTTCGCTGTTCGAGTCCACTCTTTGCCTCCGTACTTCCTTATTCTCTACATCGAGTTGTTGGCCTTCCCCTTCTTCTAGTCCCGTGTCCTCGTATAAACTCGTTTACCCTGCTGGTCCACCGCTGGTCATTTCGTCTCGCTACATGGCCAGCCCAAGACCATTTATTTTTCTTTATTCAAACTACGATATCATCTGTTCGAATTTTTTATGTCATCTGTATGGCACAAAACTTTAACAACTTCTTTCAAATTAATGAACACGTAAATTCTTACTCTGTGGCGCATTTCTCGTGTAACGGATTATAATTAAGGTGGGCATCCCGTGCTCGCTTGCATCATGCCACGGAAAACTTTACGTAATGCATATGAAAAAACAGTCAAAGTGTACTTCAAAATTTAACGTCCCTATTCAAACAAAAAGTACTTACCTGTTTTCTTTTGAGAACATTTTACGTTAACATATGCAAGCATTAAAACATGCTATTTAAAAGTTGTCCCCAGGTCTGTTTGTCCTCTAGGCAAGTGGAATCTTGCGCAAAATGTCGTCTTCATTCACAAAACTTATTTTCATGCGAATACAACTACGCGACAGCTAAAGAAAATCAAGGGGGCGGAGTACGGGGACTCAAAATGACATCCAAGTTGCGCCCCAAGTGGCATCCGATATGCGTTCGGACCGTCATTCGATTTTAACCGTGAGTTACACCTTGATTATTCCATAAATGAAATTGACATTCACGGATCAAATCAAATTTCACTTGATTTTCGCTTGATGATGGTGTGCGCCCGGATGGACGCGGACGGACATTGGGAGGTCCTAAGCTACTCCGCACCGTTACAGGCGAAGGAGTAAGCCGTGTGACTCTCGGGTAATAACTCACAGTCGTAGCCCACAATAAAGAAAAAAAAAAAGTCGTAGCCCAATGGGTAAGACGACTGACACTAACTCTGTCTGGTCTACCAGACACAGGCTCGAATCCTGCCGGTGCCTGTGTGACTTTTTGCGAATGTAAATTCTATGCGCACGGACGCGGACGGACATTGTGAGGTCCTAAGGTACTCTGCACCTAACACATGACACTAAGTTTGAGCTTGCGAGACGTATTGCATGTCAGCAGGGAACTCGTGACTTAGTGAGAAAGCGGCCTATCAAGTGGGGAAATTTTATACGCCGGATATCTTTGCGTCAAACTTCCGACTTGGCTAACAGCGGTTGGTGTCCTTTGTGACTGCGCGAGCAACCGCATGAGTAAGTTGTTCGTAGATGTTTAATAATTAAATGTTTAAGAAAGGAGAGCAATGCCAACAGAAACACCTGCGACTGCAAGCGGCCCAGGCAACCTTCGACCCTGTACTCTCGAAACTCCCATAATGTAAAAAAAGTGTTTGCCACCGGTCAACGGACTGAATAAATGCTGCTAAAAAAGGACGGGAAATATATGCTGAGGGTCGAAGTGGTAATGCTACCGCGCTAAGTACCGACTATGTAACGGTGCCTTTGTAGTATTGACGTTGTTCTCAAGATCTAATCGGCAAAAGGAGCCGCTCTAGTAAAATAACTGTTATTGTACATCGCCCCCTTGGTTACTGGGGTTTGCTGCTGTAGGCTGAGAAAAGATGTGGCAAATATTGATTCCTTCCTTCCTTGGGCTCAAACCGTTGCCGGGGAAGAACACGCTAGCCTCTCAGCTTTGACAACGTTCTAAGCAGAAGGAGGGGGGAACAGAGGAACACGTTGAAGTGCATGCGGAACCTGCTGCGTGCGGGGTCGTGGTGGAGAAGCCCTCACCTCGTGTACGCCCGACTGTCCGTGTCGTCGGGTTGCCTCCTGGTCGGCGGTGACACGGGGGGGCAGCCGTCGTGCCAGTCGGCGAATAGCATGGGCGTGTATGTGACGGCACTGCAAGCGGCCCTGCCGGAGCGGTGCGCTGCGTTGTTCGAGGGGGCCGCGTGAACTGCCAAAACGCTGTCCTCTGCGCACATGCCAGGAATGAGACGCTGGTTTTCGTGACTGCCCGCTTTACGCCGTAGAAGTGTTCTTCGCGTGTTAGCCCCAAAGTTGCAGTAGTATTTTAGACCTGTAACAACAGAAATTCCAGTATAGCTACGAGCACTAGGTGAGCTCCACTAATCCTTCAAACAGCCTGGTGTCGCGCAACACTGATCCTCAACGCAAGAGCTATCTTGGTATTACACTTTATCCGCTGAGCAATACAGAGCAGTTCCAACTCCTTACACCCTCATTCGTTTGCACTGCACCCAACCACACTTTTCCCTTTTGGTATGTCGTGCAACAACAACAACCAAAAAAAGGAGTGACCTTTACTCCGGAAACGAAGCTAGGGTTTGCGCCGATAGAGTTTGCTGTATTTTTGTCTTGCGATACAACTGTTGTTCCGTTCCACAACGACAGTAACGACAGGCTGGTCAATAGGTCAAGCAACACGCCTAGCACTGGGCGGTGGGGTGAACAACATCGTGTGGTTGCCGGTTCATATCCGGCTCACCGCTGGCGTGGGAAGTGAAAAGGCATCGGATTCTCGTGATCGGAATTTCGTTCCGCTCACATAGGGAAAGAACCGGAGGGTGACATTGAGGTCCTTCTGCTCATAAAACGCACCCCACTCGGCGCTTACGCCAAGGACCGCAGTGTAGAAGAGCGGGACCACGATCAGAGCCATCCTCCCTTTACGTGATGAGCGGCATCATGAAGGGCGTTTAATCCCCATAAACATGTGGAGTGGGACGAAGGCCTTTCATTCCGCTTATTCCTTGTATAAGGAACACATCAGCTCTTCACATGAGACTGTGGCGTTTCGTGCGAACCTGCATGAAACAGGCGCCTGATTACCCCGCCACTCATGCGTAAGGCGTGCCTGAAATGCGTCGCCGAGTATCCCAGTAATGCTTCCAGTAAAAAACGGTTGGCACATCACTTCACGCTTTGCAGCAATGTGTTTGCTAACCGTGGGAAGCTCTACAAAGATTCTTAGGATGAGAGAAGGAAAAAACATTTCTATTGATCTTTGTGTGGCGCTCAGGGGGCGGTTGCGGCCGCTGGCTGGTGCAGGGCGGCGACATCGGCAACTCTGGTGACCAAGGAGGTTTGTGCCTTTAGCTCTGATCTCCGCAGCGCCTCCTCCCACTGATCATCACAGGAAATTAGTGGAAAGGGATCTTTAGGATACCGCCAGAAATTGTGGGGAAGGATGGTGGGGGCGCCACATGCAGGGCATTCTGGGGAATGGTATAATGAAAGGTGGATCCGGTTTAGTATAGCGGGATTAGAGAAAGTGTTCGTCTGAAGAAGACGCCACGAGTGGTCTTCGAAATTAGTAAAGTTGAAGTGAGCCGGGAGGTACGTATGGTGGTCAAGGCTTTAATGAACGGTGATTTCTTTGTACGTAAGAAGTCTATCTCTGGCAGATCTAACCCCGTGATAGGGTTCGAGGCTTGCCCCGGCTCGGATTCTGAGCACTCGAGCCGTATTGTGGGCAGCCTCATTACCAGCGAGGACAGCGTGCGCCGGAGTTTAGAATATGTCTTCCGGGGAGTCGGGTGAGTGGCGTCGGGAAATTTTGGATGCCTGTGGGAAACATGGCAGTAGGCGAAGTTTTGAATGGCCGCTTTGAAATCGGAGATTATTATTAATGGGATCGGCCTTTGGGAAAAGGCTAAAGCTGTTTCCGCCTCGTGCGCCATGGCGGGATGGGGAGTACTTAAGGTTAGGGAGTCGAGAGGGAGATTATCAGGGTCGTTAATAACGGCAATGGCGAATGCGGCGCGGTGCCTGTATTCTACAGCATCCACATAGATCACGTCGGATCGAGCGGGTAGTCGTTTTTGGAGAGCACTGTGGCTCGTGTGGTATATTGGATGCATGTTGCGGGGTATTGGTTTAATGATAAGCTTTGCATGGGTTTCAGAAGGGAGTGGAATTTTCACCTTAGAGCAGTCAATATGACCTATACCTAGCCGCCTGAAAATTGGTTTCCAGTGCGACAAACGGACGACCCAATTGGAAAGGTGGGCTTCAATAAGCTCTTCTGCCATATTGTGCACACCAAGGCCTTCGAATCTGGCAGAGGGTGTGTTAAGGGGGAGGTGGAGGGCAGATTTGTGTGCCCTTCGGATGAGCCGATTAACCTTATCTCATTAAGTTGCAGACGGGTTCGTGGTTGGGCCAAATTAAGTATGGCCAAATTAAACAACAAAAGGGACAGTACCGCTCCCTGAAGCCCGTTCTACATGGAGAGAATTTCGCCTGCGAATCCGCTGGAACGAACATTCGCACTTGCGAAGTTCGCAATGCCTGGAATTGTCGTCTACATGGGGCCTGCGAACGCCGCGATTTTCGCATTTCAAATGCGCCTTGTTTGCAGACTGAATTAAGTTTGCCACCAGCAAAGGTGGTTGTGATTTTAACAAGGGTGGTTTTATTTTACTTTCTTGGCAAGTTGTTTCTGCCTGGTTTGCGGTAAATATAAGTTTATTTGCGGTTTTATATAAGAATCGCCAATTCTTTATCAATATACGCACACACAGCAGAAAAGACAAACGTTTTGGTGTGCCTGCGCTTTTGTCGCGCTCATACAAGCAACGCCATCTAGTTTCCAAGCGTGCAAGTGGTGCCGAGCTGTGCTCCTATTGGCCGCAGGTCCGGCCCCTCTACGCCGCACAAGCGGCGTTTGCTCGACCGCTTCAAATGTTTGGCACTTTGCCGCAGCAACGAAATAAGGTGGTTTTGCCGCACGAGCGGCGCCGCATCAGCGAATTCGCAGGCGAAATCGCTCCATGTAGTACGGGCTTGAGGTGTGCCTTTAGAGGGGAGATCAACCATGTCAGAGGCAATACCCCCGATCTGGAGGATGGCACTTCGGTTGGACAAGAAGCTGCGTACGTACAAAGCCCTGGGTTGGTGGATACCAGTCCAGTCATTATGGCGTCGTAGGACACGTTATCGAAGGCTTTTGTCAACTCTAAGGCAAGAATAGCCGCGGTGTCCAAATTGTTTTGGAGGAGCATGACTTCTCGGTAGATTTGGAGAAGGATGCCCTACGTAGACATACCCAGCACGGAAACAGATCATGGAGGGGAGGAGGGGGTGGAAATTTTGCATGTGAGAAACCAAGCATGCATGAATCATATGCTCAAGTAGCTTTCCGAGGCACGAGGTGATGGATATGGGCCGGAGGTGTTCCAAAGCAAGGAGTTTTCCTGGTTTGGGAATAACTAATTTTAGCATGTGTCAAGGATTGTGGCAGCGTGGCCTGCTGCCAATAATGGTTGAAGTAACCTGTAGTGATTGTGATGGAGTAATCATCGAGATTATTCAGAATTTTGTCGGTTACCGGATCAGGACCAGGAGCCGAGCCCGCTGTGGGTCAAATGCATGTCCTTGCTCTTATTTACTACGTCTGCATCCGTGCCTGGGAATCTCTGGGTGATGTTAGTGAGGTGATGAGCTTGGTCTGTTTTCGACTTGTTCGGGTTCAGGAGGTGTTCGAGAAGGTTCAATGCCCGTTTCATCCCCAGACTGCCACGTATTTGGTCACAGATTTCGCATTGGTCCTGAGAGAGTCGTAGTGCGTATTTTTGAGTGTTCGCTTCCAGTTCTGCCAGTTTACGGCATAACTGAACCGATTCGCAAATGGGCAACCGAATTTGGGTTACACAGTATACAAACTGGCGACAATATTGTGATGTGGTAAAATACAAAACCCTTGCGGAATGGCCGTTCTGCTACTGCAAATTCCCCGCGACTCCTCGCGAGAAGTAGCATGAGCAGAGAAATACTCATCTTGCTCTTGGGGTTAGTGAAAAGTGGCGACAAGGAATGTTCCTCGCTACACATGAACGAAAAATGAAATGTCACTGATTCTTGTGGGCAGCATAATCTGCTTTCTTATGATCACGTCACGGAAGGAGCCGTATAAGACGCTCCCAAACTAATGAGCGGTATTCGCTTTATATACCAGAACTCGTGATCGCTGCGGGCATTGCATAGCAGTCTGCAAGTATCTGTTGACATATCTGGCAGTGGCTTTTTTTATTATGAGACTTTTCATTTCTTTTCCAGAGGGCTCTCGTGAAAACGCTGCTACACGTATCGCGTCTTCGAAAGAACAAATGTATGATTCAAAATTACAGCCCTCGCACATAGAGCAGCGAGGAAGTCGACCACAGGGCCTCTGTGTACACCTCGTTAAACGTTTACGGGACGCGATTTCGAAATCCGAAGTCAATTTCTCTGCTGGGCTGCGCCCTTCGTGTACCTTGCTCAGTGGAGCATCGCACTTCGTGGTATCACCCCCGTACGCGTGGCAGCAGAGCAATTGTCTTCCATTTGGGAAATCGCCTTACGGAAACGTTCGACAGTGGGTGTGCATCCTATTAAGCAGAGGAACTACGGTGAGCAAGCGATAAGAGCAATAAAGTTTGTTCCACCTTCGATGCAAAACGTGGTTGTGTAACCGAAGCATAATTACGCACAAATTACAACCCCAGCTACGCCCTATGGGCGTACCCTTCCGAGGCAAAAGAAACTTTCTCTCGGGCGTCGCAAGACGTGGGCCTCACCTCTCTCCTGGCCGAGACCGCAGAGCGGGCAGAGTTCGCTGAAGCGATCGTAGTTCTCTTCGAAGACGATCACGGGCCGCGTAGGGCATTCGTCCACCTCTGGGCAGAAGACATCCAGCCGGGGAACCACGGCCGGGAATTTGAACTCGCGAATTACCCTGGCGAGCCCAGAGTACGCGCCCGTTCTGTGTGGGCCCGCAAGGATGGCGCGGGCTGAGGAAGAGACGCAGCTCGGCCAAGAAATAAGCACCAGTCTGAACGATCTGGATTCATTTCTCTTTCGAAGAACTGCTAGAGAACAAGGAACAGTCTTACCAGAGCTTATGTGCGCGTTGATAGAGTCGAAAAGTAGCACTCATGTTTCCTGAGTACGCTCCTCGCTGATGTAAAGAGCCGACAAGGAGCCATGATCCACTCCTGATCTCACTGGGACAAAGCCTATAGGAGCGTTACCGCTCCCTGCTTCGCGAGTTACTATGGAGCGGGGTGACCTGCCACTGTCTCGCCTGGAGACTCTCCTCACATTCAACCGGTTGTTGTGGTGAGAGCCAGATTGATGCTGATAACGACAGCGATTGGAATGGCGCGACACATGCCAGTATGAACGACCAGGTTTTTGCACGTAGCCGGTGACCCAAAGGGGTCTATGAGAAAACGTTATCGTACACATATTGTCCAGGAATTACAGTGCGTTTAAGACGTGTAGGACACGGTACAGACAAAAAACCTACGATACGGCAAGGGTGTCACTGAAAATGTTTGGCAGAACACTATTCACATTTGAATTTTATCGGAAAATGTGGTGTCCTTTATCACAGGAAGTGATGACCGTAATGTCCTCAAGAAGTTTTCTCTCCAGCCCTTTGTCTCGTTCATCGTATCCCGTGCCCCTGCGCGTTGACCAGAAAGCGCTGGAAACCTGCGAGTCCGTTCCGAGTATGGCTTCCTGCTCCTCCTCCTCCTCCTCCTCCTCCTTCTTGCTAATAAACCAATCGAGGCGCCTTTAACTTGCTCTTCGATGCTCAGAAGTCTGAATTATCTTTTAGATGTTAATTCCCTTGCGCACGTACTTTGTAGTTGCAGCAAGGAATGTCTTCTGAAGTACAGGCAACGTTTAATGGGCTCTGTGCTCGGAAAAGAGGCAGTCATTTACTTCAGGTTGCCGCCGCAATAAACGGGATCAAGGCATAAGGAGTTCTTGTGGATCGGCTGCCGTACAGCCAGCTCGTGGTTTTACATTATGAGTCCAGCTTTCACTTTAACGGCAGCAGATTTCGTAATCATGCTTCATAACGTTTTCTCCTCTCGTACGTTGCTTGCATCATCAGTGAGCTAGAGGGCAATAAGGGGCGCATAATGGCCTTAATCATCGAATATCTTGTTAGATATTCGATTATTATCTTGTGCAGGCAGGTGAAGAGAAACCAAAGGCAGTTTCTCTGCTCCTAATCCCGACACTCAGAATTCAAAACGACCACTTTTCCTGTGCCACGGGTGGCATAAGCTCCAAGGTAACCATTGCTGCGTTACACTAAAGCCTTCAAATTGCGACAGCCGCCGATCGTAGAACTGTGTGCACGCTAACCACCGCAATGGTCGTAGCGTCTTCTATCTCTCTGGGCTGTCATTCCCTCGAGCGAGAAATCGAGTATATCGCCAATGTATAATCTCTGCCGCCGGAAACCTCACTACAAAAAACGTCCTGAGAGTGGACGATTGTGGGGCTGCCAAATGCGGCTCATTCTGTCCCTACGAAAAAGCGATGCATGAAGCTTTAGTTTAGTTTCGTGACGCTATAACAACACCTCACTGTTAAATTATTATTATCTGCTGTATTCCAGGGCCACTTCACCGGTTGGACCGTGGAAGTCTTGTTTGTATCCTGAAATGGACGTATAATACCCGCTCAGTGCAGCCAAAATCACCTATATAAACCACAGCAGAGATTTGCAGTTAACAACCTATTACATTGATGTGGTCTTCTGCTTGCTTCACGTAGGCACTAAGACTCTCACAGTTATTAGATTTTTTACTTCAGGTTTTTTTATACCACTTCCGAAGTAGCTGATAGGCGATCAATGCAGCAACACATACAAAAAACGTTTTGAGGAAGTGTTAGCGGATAGTTCTGTTTCACCAGCAATTTTCTTTGCAACTTTTACGAGTGTTGATCACGCCAGTCCAAGTACGATGCGAAAGCAGCTTCACTGCCGCGCAAACGCGGCCATTGCAAGCGCGATCATCTCAGTCCGACTCAAGGGAAACTTCGCTTAATTGCATCGCGGAACAAAGCTTAGAATGCGCCAGCCCAGTAACATCATCGAGTAGCAGCATACGCTCAAGTCAGTAAATTGGCAAGCTACCAGACGGCGCTGCGTCCAGGATGGTAGCTAGTCGGTCTACTGGCCCATGCGTATACTGCTACTCGATAAAGTGATTGTGCTGGCGCATTCTAGGCTTTGTTCCGCGATGCAGATTTTAGGCACCATAAAGACACGAATCTCTAAAGATATTAAATAGAACTTAGGCACTCCCACCAATAATGAACGACTCCTCCTTTCCCCACGCATGTAACCTTTGTAGTCGGCCTCCTGACAGTATTCCTGTTATGACTGACCGAAGCTCCATCCGTGAAAAGCTGGACCACCCACTTCAATTCTATTCAACGACCATTGCAATGCACATTATTTAATAATGCATTGCATGTGTTTTTTTACATCAGTCGAATCGTTCATACGTGCATACTTCTTATTTCTAGTTCGAGTTCTTTCAATGACCAACTACTATGCACGTATTGTTACCATGTGTGTTGTTTGTATGCATCCAATTGCATATTTTCGCAGATTATTTGTTGTCATCTCGTATATAATGCCCTTGGGGATTTGAAGGTGTCACAAATAAAATGAAAAGAATAGTGTGCAGGCTCTTGAACGTGTTAAAGGGGGGTGGGGGCGGACCTTTGTTTGTAGATTGTCTGCCCAAGAAGAGCTCGGTAGCGTCGATCACAATAACAACGAAAACATCCCGTGACTCTACGGTACCTATAAAGAATAACGCTTGCCATTCGAATCTAGGAATGGAAACTGCGTGGGCAAATGGTACCAGTTAAAAACAAGAGAGGAAGGAAAGAGTGGAGGCTCACAGGCATCCTTTAGTGGAGAGCACGCAGGAGCAGCGGTCTCTGTGGCAGCTGAAGAACAGCTCCTGATAGATCTCGGCCTTCCTGCGGTAGTACTCGCAGCAGAGAAACTGCTTGACCGCCGCCCGGCCCGACACGAGCCGCAGGTAGGCCTCCCACAACATCACGTTCAGGCAGCACAGCGTGGCGGACGTCTCGCGGGCGAACTCCACGAACGAGGCCACGCTCGTCATTTCCTGCGTTGCCGAGGGTAATTCGACAAAACCCACTGCCAGGTCAGCTCCCGTTGGGATCACTTGCGGCACGCACGCGTCGGTCAGCTTCCGGTAGCAAGTTTTTGTAGCCGCTTAAGACGTACTTTCAGATCACACACACACAGTGTCACTTCATCTTCATTACCAATACAGGCATTCCCATTACGGAAACCCCGGGTCATTTTTTTTTTTTTTTTGGTGACGTCTAAAGCAATGATACATCACTGCATGTACAACTACCGAACATTGGACCAAACCTGCAGCTTTACAAATAGCGGTGTATTGTGGCCTTTGGAACGCGCCTTGCGTCGAACAATAACGGTCGTTTGAAAGAAACGTAGCCTGAGCGTCCCGCGGGAGCTGGAGGCTTTGAGCCGTCGCCGGCAAGCGGCATTTGACCACCCCACGGATATCGCCCGGCGAACCGTTCGGCTCGGAAAACGCCGGAGGCGGGATCACAACCGTAGACAAAGGCAGCCATTGGGCGAATAATATAATAATTACAGCTTAATCGAAGGTTATAACCTACTGAAGCTAAGACTTCACCAGGCTAGGCCAAGCTTCCGCTTTGCATATCCAAGGTTAGCCGAGCTAAGCCGCAGTCACTTTTTTTTTCGAATGGAGGAGGGGCAGGGAAAGGGAGAAAATTGCTTAAGTTTGGCGCATACTGCTTAAGTCGTTGTCAAGCGCGCTCACTTCTTTCAAACCCGCTCAATAAATAAAGCCCTTACGTAAGACGTGAGCTGTAGCTTCGCGAAGGTTTCGTCTGGCCGCAACTCGTCTGCAAGAAAGGAAATGGCACAACTTACACAGCTTTCTGGAGTGCTTGTAATCCAGAAAACGTTCCTCGACTAGACATGAACAATTTCCGTTGAAGTCCTGCAGTCTCATCGTCAAAACAAGATTCAGCCAGGCTGAGGACCCAAATCCTTCGCAGCCTTATTTCTGGTGCTGAACGCTTTAGTGGGCTCATTACTGAACATGGGCAGCCGGTGTCTGCGACGCAAATAGTAGCGGCGTTATCAACTCAGTCTTCATTCCACTTATTCCACTCATGGCCCTATTCTCGTTCCCCTCCTCCCCCCCCCCCTTCCCCCGTGAAAGAGCGCCAAAGCCCCCTCCAAGGAGAGCAATCCAGCCTTTCACTGCCGATGAACACACCGGGGTGAGTAGCAGTGCTTCCTGCATTGCGCAGCCACGGTGCTCAGTCGGATGTAAGGGTGCGCGTTTATTTTTTATTTTCTTGTGCACGCGCAGGACATCTTCATGAGCATGGAGGCATATTTTTGTCTGCTTAGCTAGATTTGTATTTATTAAGCCACACGCAACCCAAGAGTTTCAATGAGGACAGCCAAGTTGCGCAAATCCGCAGCCCTGAGTTCTCATGAATAATGCAAGAGCTATACAAAAACAAACGAAAAAAAATCTTTTAAGCACAAGTGCCGCCGAGGAAGTTCATGCACGGAATATTTTCCAAGTATGCTCAGCTATAAATATGCCCGTCACTCTTGTGCAATGTAAAACATTGCGCAAAAAACGGTCATCTTTATAGCTTGGCATATTTGCATGCTTCGATACATTACTTTGTTGCACGTTGTTATTTTCATGCAAATATGCTGGTTCATCTTTGACGGTGCTTTCGTTAAGTTTGGTGCAGCCAAACTGGGATGGCTACAATCGGGAGCTTACTGTCGCGGAAAACGTATGCGACTCTTGAAATGAAAATACTCTGAAACAGGTTATGTGACATTGGACCATTGTGGTAACTTTATAACCTTAAAAATTTTCGCAAAGTTAGCTTTGTGGCACCTGCGTTTAGGCGTAGATTGAAGACGTCAGTGTTTTCTCGCTTGCTCGCGCTTATCGGGCGGCCACGTGCAGTTGCTGAATACAGCTCCTGCCACGGGCATACGCGGGTGGAAGGGAGGAAGTGAAGGAAGAGGAAGAAGGCCGCTAACTTTGCCTATCATCTACTAACAACTGCCGATAACTATTTTTCTGCCGCAACATACGCATCGACCTAAGCGGCTTCGACGCCTGCAGACACCGCGGCGATCACTCATTTTGAAATTTACCTAAAGAAAAGAAAAAATGAACAAAAGAATCAGAAAGTGATGTCGTTCCCGCACCCGAAAGACGTTTTTACTTACTATTTTGAACTAATTCCTTGTTTAAGCTATCTATGTGTTTTTTGCTTTTGCTTTTTCATCCCGTTCATGTTCTTTCTTTCCCTTTCCTAGAACCCCAACCCAAAAGAAGAAAATCAATTCTGCTTGCGCCGCTGGCTCCAACTCTCGTTGTAATGAGCTCACTTTACAACAAATCCCATCGAATTTGTTCGTTAAAGGTATTACATAACCATCCAAGATTCTATAAGCTGGCCAAGTTATATATTCACAGATTAAAAGTTTGTAAACGACGTTCGTTTTGAGCCGTTAAGCGAACACGAAGGCGATTTCCGGATTTTCGTCAGAAGGCATCCCCCGCATGGTACCGAAAACGAGATTTTGAACCAGTAGCACGGCAATTTTTCTCCCCGTCTTTCTCTCCCTCTCTTTCTCCCTCCCCCTCTCTCTCCATCCTCTCTCTTTCTCTCTCTCTCTCCATATGGTGGGCTGAGCATCGCTCGCAAGTTGTTATTAAGCAAGTATGTGTCAAACGGGCATGGCCATAGGTGGAAGCAGACATCCGATACGAGCGACAAGCACTCAAGTTACGGGATGAACAGAGTAGGAACGACGGGGTCCGATAAAAATGTTTAACAATAGTTAGGAAAACGAAAAGGAAGGGACGTAGCAGCAGTGGCGTCACCGGCAGTGATCATATCACTTTCGGTGACGCCATCACCCGTGACATAAGAGAAGTGAAGTGGAAGTGAGAGCAACTGGCAGGTCTTGTGGACGAAGGCCGGCAGACATGGGAAACTAAAACACTACCACTGACCCGGCGTTTAGTGAAATAGCGTTGGTTGACAGCTTTCGCTAAACTGGGGGCGTGCGGCCACATTTGCCGATCATTTTAAGCTTTTCCTTCCTCGAAATTTGCTGCGTAACTACAGAAAAAGTCAACAATTGGTGCTACACGCCAATATAAAAAAACAGCAATAGTATAGAAGTTATCAATTGGCGTTATAATCGATACTAAATTGGGACAGGCATTTCCGAAAGGAGTGCCAGTTGGAATTGAGAGTGCAACACTGTACACTGCAACCGAGTCTTCCCCAACCCGTTTGCAAAGATGCCGGCCATTCTTTTACCGTATCTGATATTATTATAATTGCGTCCCGTGTTATTCGCCGTGCCCTGCAAATAACTCTCGGGAAATGTTCAGTGGTACTTTGAAGCACTATTACATTTTAAATAAACGAGGCACCATGTTCTAACATCGCTAAAAACGAGTGCGAGGTGATACCTACACCCAAAGCTCGTGTCACGCGAAGGGAAGAGCATGTGGTAAGTTCGGAGTGCCACGTCTTTAACGTTGCCCAGAGTGGTGAGCATGATGTGGCACAGCTCTGTGTGCGCCAGCCTCGCAGAAGCCAACCGTTCGCCTTCTTTCGCCTCGCTACCTTCCTGGGAGAAGCGGAGAAAAAAGCCGAGAGAAACGGAGAAGTCGGGACGACACAGTTCCTCACCTAATTGTGTTGCGCATCACGCCGCATGGAACATATAGCAATGCAAACTCCGTAACACTGCATGATTGATCCATTCGTGCGTCTTTAAGAACGCCCGAGAACCTCATCCGCCTCCCTCGCGGGCACGGGGCTCGGCCCGATGCGCACACTTTCCCCCGCTTTAGAAGCCTGCAGCACGGCGTCTCTCCTCGACGTGCCGCTTGCCCTGCAGTTGACGTGGTTCGTGCTCTAACCGTCTCAGTGGTCACGTTTGATCGCTTCAGCAGCGGAATCGGCTGCCTGCTGTCCCTTTCGTTGTACACCATTATCGGCCTTTCGTCGCCGCCACTCCCATTCCGTCCGCTTTTGGTTCCTACTTGGCCCGGCACTCGCGTCACACGCCATTTAAGAACTGCATACCCGTGGTGACGGGGCGCGTGCGCCACGGCTTTGACCTGAAGTCTCTCTAACAATACAGCCGGCTAGGCTGATATCACATCGCTCCTTGCCGTGCTCTCTCGCCCTCTATTCTTCTGTCGCTAAATGCCCGCGCATCGATAGTGCACAATTTTGGTGACGTGCCCCGTCTATTCCTCACGCACTAAGATCTTCAAGTGTCTTAATGCAACGAAAGCAAACACCGTATAGTTATTTTAAACAGGTTGTGCATGCTGATTATCGTGCGCGTTTGAAACCAAGGCATAAATTATGTACGAACCAAGTAGGAGAATAGCAGATCTTCGAATGCGAATGGCGCTGCATCCATGGCCTCCAACCTGCGTGCATGCGAAGAACGAGTTAGAAGACAGACGTCAACCTCCTGTGTACCAACATCACAGAACACAAGTTTTGTTGTATTGACACTGAGAAATCAGTGATTTATCGGCGCGAAAAGATGGATAGGTGCATGGAAAACGAAAATTTGGGAGCAAACAGAGTACAAATCGTCGAAGTTGGAAAAAAAATGGCGCAGCGTGCACTAGGCCAGAGAAACAGCAGAGCTGGCGGCCCCTCAGAGACCCGGCTGTTGCACCTCACATGGATTTCCGACGTGCCGCTGAAAGATCTGCATGACTGGCAGGCTTGCATCGTTTTGTCCGCGGGCTTTCACATCCCCCTCAAAAAGTAGACCGCGTTAGCACGCGCTAGAACTCGCGATAATCTGCCTCGTGAACTCAGCGTCTGTAGCGCGAACTCGCTGCCTCTGCTCCCCACTACAGGCGCGAACGCACGTGAACTGGAGAGTAGAAGAGCACACGAGAGACCACGCCGCGAACGCTGGGAAGAGTGTCCTCGAAGGTCGAGCTGGCCGACGCCGCGGGCGCTCCTCACGAGGCGCACGCTCACGTGCGCTCGGCTGGGCTGAGTTTTCTGGCAACGCTGTGCGGCGGAACTAAAAGCATAAACAGCTGTGCTGTTAAAATCCGAATCTGCCCTGTGGTCTAAGGAGATACGTATCCCCTAAAAGTATACACCGGGGGAGGGGGTCGAGGCTAAGTTACATCTCGTCTGGCCCCTGCAGATACGGAAAGCAAGGAACGGTGGGCCGGGCGATTTATGGCACGCGCACTTGGCGCCGGTGGGGCTGACGTAGGCCAGGGTGGCGAACACGGTGACGTTGAGGAGCGTGATGGGGCTGAAGCCCGTCACGAGGGGCACGTGAACGAAGAGTCCGCTCCTCGGGTCAAAGTTAAGCACCAGTGTCCTGGAGCTCACGCAGGAGAAGTTGTCGTAGAAGCTGCCCCTGTGGGAGAACGGCCGCGCAATACGGAGGACCATCAGTTAGTTATAAAATAGGCAGATTCGTTGGGCTGGTCAATGCACAAAAAAAAGAAACGGCCCAGCAAGTACCTCAATGTTCGTCGAGTGCTTAATTTAAGAACTCAGTATGTTAATTATTTATTTATTTGTTTGTTTATTTACAGACCGACTGACCGATTGATTGATTGATTGATTGATTGATTGATTGATTGATTGATTGATTGATTGATTGATTGATTGATTGATTGATTGATTGATTGATTTCATCAAGTTCGTTAGACTGAAGACAAGACTCGCGATTATCGTACTTCGCTGAGTGTATCCGGGACCGGTCAAGCGAGGACGCCTGCTGTTTGCTGTTGTGCACAGCGGCCGCCGAAAATAGCGCGTTTGACCTTCCTACCTTTTTGCCAGTTTGTGCGATTACCTTACTTAGAATGGCGACAGTTATCAGTCACATACAGCCGCCCTTTGATTTTCCTCTTTTTTTCGATAATTTATGCTGGCGTGCAATTCGCAGCAGGTGTCCCTGTAATTACAGCCTGAGCCACTGGCAGTTTCCTTTTTGATGACCAGCTATGGATATTGTAACATGCGAAGCCCAAAGATTCTGACGAATATTTTGACCACAAAAAATCCCAAAGAATTTTTTTTTTTCACTAGCCCACTCATAAAACGGATCTTTCAATGCCGGAACTATTACGGGGCTCCTTTCTTAAAGACATTGCGTTTACCTTTGTGCCTTTCCTCCCTAACCAAAGGAGGTGCATGCGACATTGCTCACACAGAATTGCACAATTCTTCATCATGTCAAAGCTTCGAGTAATGCCTATCAGCACTACGTAGCTTTACTTCGCAAAGGATCTTAATCCCCACTCCAAGAGTTTCAAGCAGTGAGCAGAATTCTAAGAGAAAGAAGACACGAACAGATAAGCAATAAAAGTGCGACGGATTGCTTGATACCTGCATGGGTTTTTAGAGCGCCATATGTCCACTTCGAAGCGAAAAGTGAACTTCTCAAATGTATCCCGTAGCTGTAAAAGATGAAACAGCAGTAACATATTATGCGACCCAGCTGCAAGTCTGAATAGCTCAGGCAGCTTTTATGTGCTCTGATTGATTTATTTCTGCGATGTGCAAAAAACAAAGCTATTTTCCCAAAATTTTCTGTATAGAGAATTGCGAAGCCAATCTCTCTTCTACGCAGTATCTCTAGGGCACAAACGTAGCTGACCATGTCGGCACGAACTACGAATGGTTTTAAGATAATTTGTTGGAGTGGCCTCATGCCTGCACAGGTGAGCTACGATAGGAAACGAAAGATTTTGGCCAAAGTTATGTCGAATATATGCAACAACCATGCGGAAGCTGAAGCATAAAATTGTACAGCGTTGAAGTGACACCATCACAGCAAATAGAAGTTCATAATTTACAATGAAAAATATTTGATGAACGAAGCATCTCTGCACATTAGACTTGTCTTGTTACCGTTATTGCGGGTCAAGACAGAGGCTAGCAACAGGTAATACAATACCGTAAATCTTACATCCGTTTACACTAGTAAATTCAAATAACGCAGTCAGGAAGCAAAGCACAAAATGCTGCCACTCACGCTTCAGGTGAATGCGTTTCGTCGGTACATTGAAAACCATAACTTTTGTTTATGTCCCCGCTATGGGCTATCGATGTCGTCTCCCTTTACCGCAACCACACGTTTTGACAGCAATACAAGCAAGAATTTCCTATTTCGCTCTGCATTGCAATAACTATTCACTGGCACGGAGTGCATGCGCTCTCAGGGGTGCCTAGTCTCATGCGTCCTATTTCTGGACCTAATAATTTTACAACTCCCGCTCACCGTGCGTTTCTGATGCACATTTTTTATTGACGGTCCCCTTCTGTCTTCTGCGTGTCTACCAATCTAAACGCACCATGTTTATTGCGGGGAAGACCAAAAAAGTGTACGCACAAGGTGAAGGTGCTCCAGCAGCCGGACTTTGAAACGAAACGTGTCCCCAAACTGAATCTTGCGGGCGCTTCGATTCAGCTGGCACGTCTTCGTCACTGCGGCACCATGAAAAGTTCCAGCCGGGAAGCTGCACGCGTCCGATACCTCTATAAAAGAGATCAAATGGGAGTATACTCGTGTTTAAATGACACGCCTTGGGCTGTTGCAAAAGTGAGCTGTAAGAAACTCGAAAGCAATTTTGTTAGGACTTCACTAGAACAGCTGTGCGATAAAGGCAGCAACAGCTTCTGCCGAAGGCAACGTAAGGTATCCTTGGCTTGGTACCAAGTATTGCTATTGTCACGGGGCATACGTGAACAAGAAGCCATGAAGCCATGGCCCGGCATCGACGACGACGAGGCTGTGGCTGGCGTGCAGCCTTCGCGGGCTCCGTTATGACCGCTCGTGAACAGATCGTCCTCATCTTGTAAATACATCGCTTGGTCACCACCCACGGTTCCTGCCATTGCTCTGCCGCCCCGTGACACTATGAATTGTGCGGACGTCCCAGGAGGACCAGCGCCTTTCGCAGACTTCTCAAAAGTGGTGGTAAGCCGCTACCGCGTTGAGGTACCCTGCCGCTCGGGCCTTTTGCTGCTGGTCGCCGCCACCTTGACGCTGCTCCAGAAGGGCGTACCGTTATACAGAGGAGCTGCGCATGGCTGGGATGCCATAATATGTCCGTGCCCGTGAACAAAACTCCCGAGGCTACTCGCGAAATCAGGTCTACACTTTCGGTCGCTTATCATCCATTACCGGGTTGTCAGCTGTCAGTGTCCCGCGCTGTGTGAGGTGGTAGATGGTTAGGGAGGACTCCCGAAGAACAACTTGCTTACAAAGAGCAACAGCGCGAATTTAGACGAGAGTGCAATGGGCAGCGGAGCGCGGCAACACTAGCGATGATGGTGCTGAGAGGCCAACCGTAAGCGCAAGGAATATGCCGTTCCGAATGAGATGCCTGTTGTGCCTTTCGGAAATGTGGTCGCATTCGTTGCACCAAGTCGACAGTTACACAGGAATAATGTGTAACAGGCGTGTGAACTCGCGCAATAGAGGCATTGCGGTGTAGCTCAACGACAGAACATGTGTACGACCGCATGTCCTGGAGGCGCCATGGATGAAGATGTTAGCGTGTGTGGTAACATGCGCACCGTGCAGACGGAGGACGGAATCATGGCATCCATCGCCAACGCCGAACGCATATCCCTGCGATGTCGAAAGGTGCATGGCTACTCACTTCTTTGCTTGGGTTAGTTGCGATAGCACTACCCCTGCCGCGTAAGTCGCTGATTTCAATGTGCGTGTGTCGCGAATGAAAATGGGGGGTTTACGCGCTTCGTATTGAGGGCATTTGGCTTGTGATGACACAAAGATCCAAGCAAAGATCCAAGACATTACCCAAGACTGTATGCGGTTCCACGAAGGCACACCAGTGTATATCATAGCTACCACAAAGCCACTGTGAAGGTTGTTAGTGGGCGACAATGAGTAATGCTAATATCTTTACCCCAAGTTTCCTCATCACGATGTGCACAAGTTTGTCGGTCATCTACCTTCGCTGGGCAGAATAGCCTTGAATATGTTGCTGCATCTGGAGGGGGGAGGGGGGTATTTCGCGTAGGAGCGCTGCGTTTGTCTTTGGATGGCCGCGTGCTGGCAGCATAATGGCGTCGGGAAGCCCAGGCGCGTATGTTCGCGCTGTTTGAACCCGTCCTGGGTAAGCAGCTTCTTCGGGCCCGATATTTTGGCGGGAATCATGCTTTTAATGCATGGCACATTTGTGCTAATGAACTGAAACGGAGCCCCTTATCAATGTATGAAGAACAAGGTTCGGTTCGGGAGCGTGACGCGATTAGTGTATACCATCCACAACGAACCGGAAGAACTTCACTCACCCGAAGCCAGAAGGTCAGAACTGCAAACCATGCGACACATGTCGCTCTTTTTTACCGTTGGGGACAGGCGGACGTTGTAGTGCCTGGAAGAAATTTGGGGGCAATTCTGCGACTCAGCCCGGAATCGCTTGTCAGAAGAAGGGAAATAAGAGCTCCTAAATCTTTAACAACACAAGTATTGCCACCATGTGCAATAATGTCACGTTCTTCAGCGCCCTTTTGCAATTTAGTTTAACAATAAATGCAATGGCAATTATGCCGTTACGTTAAAATTTTAATTAAACTCTTACAGATTCATCTACTTTCACATTCGATTCGTATTATAAACTCGGTATAGCTTACGTGCTGTTTTTATATGGGCACAGTATTATATTTTTGCGTATTAACTACGTGTCTTTACTCACCCATCAGAGCGATCTGCCAGGAAAAGAAAAGAGCTTATTTCAAGTACAATTTCGATGACAGATTGAACTTTGCTCATAGATTATTAGTGAACATTCAGCCACCGTCGCCGTAGTTTACGTTCTTGCGGGCTGCAGACTGAGAACCCTGAAAGGCAAAAAGAAACGAGGAAAAAAGGAATGTAAGCTAAAGACCAGAAATTGTGTGAATGGATCTTTGATCAAATGATGGTTCAGCGAAGCTGACCATCCTGTGGTCGCAGATTCGCAACAATTCAGTTGTCAAATCATGGGGACGGCCACCCCGCTCTTCACTGAAGTCGTCCTCCTCTGATCTTTTAATGAGGAACTGCGACCCCAGCTTCCCTCTGGAGCGACCGTACCGCGTCATCCCCGCTCCCCCATAAACGTGAGGAAGAGCGAAAGACTGAGGTCCAGCCCACGTGTCGCTCTGTTACAAGCAACGTGGATGCCATTGGGCCATGGCATGCGATTGCCTGCGCACGCTTTCTAAGCCGTTTCGTAGGTACCATGCAGGAAAACGTCGGCTCTCTTAACACATCTTATACGCGAGTAGGAACAAAAAAGATGCGCCCAGGCACTCCGTAAAGATGGCTAACCTGCGAAGCTGTAGCGTGCAGCCGGTGTTTACTCGTGTGTAATTCCTTGTGGTGCATTCAGGTATTGCGTGGGTGCGGTATTTTCTTTCATCCCCGTTCCTGCACGCAACGTCGCTGGAAATGAACTGCCTGCGGAGGTAGTGCATACGCTCTATACGGTAGTAGAGTTGCGCTTTTTATTAAGTGCAGAGCACTTTAAGCGCTCGCCTTGCCGTCGTAGCTCGCTCGCTGGACCCAAGTAGAGCAATAGGGCGTCCCGTGGTAACGTTGTCGTTCGCGGCGCGTCCCAGAGGCTTCGAAAGCCAAGCGGTTTATATAGTCACAAGCGCTCGCAACTCGTGAACCACTGGCGCTTGTCTATACATCTCCCCGTTATTTAGCGCAAAGAAAACTGAAGGTATACGTTTCAGGCCATATATACGTAATCAACCTGCAGCGCCCGCGTTCATTTAGTTAGGAACGCTCATTGGGTTGGTTTTTACGACAGTAAGCGAAAAAAGCGGCAGCAAAAGAAAACAATGGCGCATTCGAAATAACGCAGAAAGGCTCCCCGCGCAAGTATAAAACGGTGCGTTAGAAATGCCGCAGAAAGGCTGCAGCTGCATGTTTCAGACGGAGAAGACGCTTGGTGAGCGATTCATGCCCAAGTTTTTAACTGAAATGTGGTGTTTAGCACGAATGCGTGATGGGTTAATGCCGCAGTGGCCCACTTAAATACGCGCACGCAGGGCACCAATAAAGTGGCCACTGGCCCGCAGCAGTTCCTACCTTACCGGTCACCACAATAACAGGTATTTGAGCTTAGGCATAGTGCGCACATTTCTAAGAGGACGCGATCGCAACCCCTTCCTTTAAATAGCCGCGGCAGAGACCTCTAATGCCAAAGCGGGAGCTCACATCGCCAACAAGCAACGTCGCTCTGCTTCTGAGTTAGCTATCATCCCGGATATCTAAGAGGATACACTAGAAAAGTTGAATTATGCTAGGAAGGCAACAATTTACGTCACTTTAAGCTACAACCAAGCTATTGTACCCGACGTAGAGGTGCTAGGCAAACTTCAGAGCAGCGATCATATGATGCTTACGTGCAGAGTAGGGCCGAATCTCAAAATAGAAACAAGAAAACTCATGAAAAGCAAAAACCCCAGCCTGGACGCAGGGATTCAAAATAAGCCATTCAAGATAAATTCGTGCTTTTAAACGGGGAGATCGACGCCAGTGTAGTCAGGCTAAATGGCGACCTAACAACGGCAATCACAGAATGTGCAGCAGCTGAGGAAGAAGCAGCATATAGAAAACAAACGGGAAAACTAACTGAGTATGCGAAGGCACCAACCGCGAAACGTGGGAGCATGGAGGTGTCAAGCACGGCGGATCAGATTGAATAACCAGAGCTGTCGAAGTTGGTTGATGGAAGTAAAACGAACGACGTTCGTGCGTACAGCAAGGCAGTGACGGAGGAAACGCTGGAAATAGGAAGAATCTTAAAAGCAACTAAGAGGAAGCTAGCTATCGGTAAAGACAGAATGTACGCACTCCGAGACGAGAATGGCAACATTACGCACAACTTGGACGTGATAATAAAAGTAGCAGAACAATTCTACACCAGGGTATACGCCAGCGACGTCAGACCAGGGGAAACTAGTGAGCAAGGTTAGCTTGCGATGTCCCACGAGTAACTAAAGGGTGTCATCACGAGAGATGAGACAAGCGTGCCCTGTCGGCATCTTTGATTTTGACGACAATGTTATATATAGCTCCTTGTTCACAGCGGAAAACATATCTAAAGTTATTTTGCAGAAAAAAATCCCTTCCTCAGAGAAATTCACAAAGTCGGCTCGCGTCACTGGCGCGTTCAGCGGCACGCAGAAAATTCGAAACTTCTGCCACTGTAAAAGAAACACTACTACAGCTATCGCCCTAGTTCTTTTTATGTAAAGACTTTGAGACTTTGCATACTCTCAGATGATTTACCGTATTCTTCTTTGGCTTACAGTGCGAATTCCATTTAAATTCCCAAATTCAAAAAAACTTCCAAATTCTTCCAAATGTGTGGCCGTTTTTCTTTGCCACTAAACGAGCTAGATACTTCGAAATATTTAGTGTGACTTTTTTATCCTTTTCCGATCTTAGTGCCAATTTTAGTTTACGTGATCAAGACCGTTATATTTCAAAAAAAGCACTCTGCTGCAGCTAGGTAACGCATTTCGGTATATTTTGAAACCTAATTAAAAAAATGCCACCTAAGATTTTTTTCAACTTTGACACATTAAAGCCAAGGTTGCTTTCTATCTCCTACATCAAAAACACGTTGCACTATTTTTGTTGTTTTGCAGCTACATTGCGGCAAAAATGGTCTTGCGGTGACATACTCAAGGGATTTGTAGGAAGCTTGTAAGAAGTGGTTTCATACCACTACAGCATACTACCGAACGTACGTTTGAAAAGTGCAATATTTGTTTGATGTCTCGAGGTGCTTTATTAAAATTTATTTTAAAGAAGTTACCAACACGTCCAGCTTTTAAGGTGATGTACTCAACATGTTTATTCTGTAAAAGGTCTGATGAAAAGACAACACTGAGTTATTTTGCGTGATCTACATTTCTAATTGAAACGTTATATAAGCTGGTGTTCGTTGACCACCTTTTTGCTGAAGTTGATGTGACTACATTTTTGTGGATAAGGTTTATGTTGCACTTATGGCCCCAGGCAAGGATTCATCGACGTCATTTTCTATGTCCCTATAAACCACGCAATTATCCGCGTATAGCGTTATTTCGGATGTAAGGTTCAGGGTGATGTCATTGATGTGTATGAGAAATAAAAGTGGTCCTAAAATGAACCCTTCTGGGACCCCCGAAGTAACAGCCGCGAGAGTTGATTCAGACCGTTGTTAACCGTCTTTTGTTCTGTGTGTGTGAGCGAACTGACAGACAATTCTACACCCAGCCAAGTACAGAATCAGGACGGCCAGGGAAGGACGTCTCAAGAAGTAAAAAAGAATGTCGAACAGTGTCAAACCCTTTTTAAAGTCTAATAAAATGCAATCGACTTGTTTATCAACCTCAAATGAAGAAAAAATATGGTGGTATAATTCAACCGACTGTTTGCATCACACACTAGTAAGAGACATAAGTCTGTAATTTTGTGCATGTTTACGAAAACCGCTTTGCGCATGTTTACGAGCAAGCTTGGCCGGTCGCGTGCCACTGCCACGTAGACGCCCCTCGTCCCCCACCGCCCATCGCCCCTGCCCGCCGCTATTGCATGATCTGTGCTTCGCGCAGTTGCTCGCTGCGTGGGAAGTGTACGAGGTAAATCCAGCAACAATCTCTCCGCTAGCTTCAATCTCCTTTTCAACGTTTCTCTTTTTAAACCTGTTCGGGTTTTGTGGGAGGATATTACTTGTGCTATTACGAGCAATATGAAAGGGAACACAGGAACGCGTGGAGAACAGCCTCGAAACGGACTCGGAGCGATACGCCGATGGCGCTGTGAAAAACAAAGGGGAAAGGAGGGCGCTCTTTCACTAACTGCTGGCACTCCCTACACACTGGCATTTCTGGAAAGCAGCAGCTTACGTCATTTCGCCGATAATATGGTATCGTCCGACAGCCGATAAGACGCACGGCGGGAATGGGAACAGTTGTTAGAACAGCGTCCCCCTTCCCACTTTGTTTCTGACGACGTCCGCTGCGTATTACTCATAGCTGGGTCTGAGGCTGTTTTCTACGCGTTCCTGTGTTCCCTTTCATATTGCTCATAATAGTACAAACAAAACTGCCTTATTTTAAATGCATTTCATGTTTCCCCGTGCAATCTGGTTGTAAGCCACTCTTACCTCACCCCTGTTACAGCAAATTGGGGCCACATCGGTGCTCCAAAGAAACGTGTGCTAAAACTGCATACTTTCTGAGGAGGTATGAGGCATTGAGTAACCTTAAAATATAGCTGCAAATTTTCTTACCAACCTCTTCAACATGCGGCCGAAAATAGCTTCCGTGAAGCACCAGCTTTCTTCAGGCACACACCAAAGAAAGACATGACGCCTCCGCCTAGCACACTGCGCTTCTTACGTCGCCAACGGGCATTCGGTCGATTTGTAGCCGAGCCACTTGCGGTGCCTTGCACAAGACGTCGATTTCGCAGAGTGGTCTCAGGGGGTACCTCACCCAGTTGACTTCAATAGGCACCACCCCGATGCCTCTTGTGTCTTGTGCTTTGGCTACGGTTAGGATTAATTTAGCTACGGACCGGATTAAGCACTGCATCCATAGCCAAGTTGGTTCACACTACGCTACGATGCTACGATGATTGATGATGATAATTCCCACGAGAAATTTAACTCATACCCACAAGGGGATTAGCCAGGGTTTGAATTAGGCGTACTAAATAAACTTGAATTAAGCATACTAAACACGTCACGCATTGCACTATTTCTCGCCCTAACGCCAGTGTCAGTGCAACGTAGCACCAGCTACTTCTCTTGTTACGTCCTCGTGATGTTCATTGGTTGCCCTTATTTATTTTCAGTCAGTTTAAAGCCTGGCACTGAAATAACACTTCTGACGAGGCACTAAGGAGTTGTGCAGACCATGGATGCTGATAAAATTTTTATCCCACAAACAACAATAATGATGATGACGGTTAACTCCTTCTTGAGGAAGAGAAAAGATACCCATGACAAATTTTAGCCACTGTTCACCATTCACCCAAATATACCGTTTTCTGTCCGGATGACCAAAACCGCCGCTAGGCTCCAATTAATCTTGGCTAACGGCTGAGGGAAGGAGACCGTCCAAGACGACTACCTTTCAGAACCAATCTCGGGAATCAAACAAGGTATCTCTCTCTCTCTCTCTCTCTCTCTCTCTCTCTCTTGCTCGCTCGCTCGCTCGCTCCCTACCTACTTACTTACCTGTCTGTCTGTCTGTCTGTCGGTCTGTCTGTCTTCTGGTAGGACCTCTCCGGGTGTACTGCTTCACGTTTCCGTTGCTTCCTCTTTTCTTGTTTTTGTTGACAAGAGAAAGAGGAGGAATAAACGTCCCTACGGAGCAGTTAGTCTTAGGGAAGAGTCCTTTTTCCAGGACCTCTTGAGACCTTCCGCCGGCTTCTTGGGCTCTCTTCACCACAACGACGGATTTTTGTGCGTGCGTCTCACATCGTTCATGGTCGAACTCATATTTGCGCATTCCTGTGCTCTTGGCTTGTGCTTCCCATTCTCGAAAACACTTTCGCTTCAGTTCCCAGCATTTAGAAATCAACGCAGTGATTTAGAGCTTTCGATGTCACTCATTGGTTTCTTCTGTTGTCCTACCTGCTGCCCGCTTCTTTCGAGTGCTTGATTAGCGCCAGTCGCGCGCCTGCGACTCTGCTTCTGCTTGAGCCGAAGCCTCCTCCTCCGCGCCACATGCTCACAGTGCATGCACATAGCTCTTATCCGTAATAAACATTGTTTACAAGCAGTGTTTTGTGACGTTAATTCTTTCAGGGGTTCTTAATTCCGGGAATTTATATCCATCTCTTCGGTTGTTTAGCTCATTAAGCCAGCAGACCCCGCGAGCTTTGTGCGCGATACTTCATTTTTATGGCGAAGGACTCAAGTTTCCCATTGTGCGATAAACCGTCGTCGTTGCTGTAGTTGTCGTTGCCCGGTCAAGAGAATGCCCGCCGTTGTAAAGAGCAAATTAAAAGCACACTTCAGTTCAAATGGGGTTTGAACGCGAGTCTCCAAAGTGAGAGCCGAGCGTCTTATCAACAGCTACACTCTGATTTGGGCATGCCAGTCAAACCCAGGCCTTGCACCAATTTCTGATCCTGAATACGAGCAGTGGGAGAGTGAACTTGCCGGCTCGGACCTAAGTTAGGAGCTGAGGCACACTGAAAGGGCAAAGATGCTAGGTCGCACCAATGGAGTCCTGGACTGAGGACCCCGCCCACTAACCAGCTCCAATTCACTGTTGAACAAAGATTTCGCGTCACGTTGCCAACGGTATGACGAAAGTGAGTCGAGTGCATGCCGTGTGCCACTTGAAAAGTAAACGTGCCCGCACGGGAGAGAAAGAGGTCTAACTTTATTCAAAGCGGCCCATGTCCGGGGTGCCGAAAATGTGGTTATGATGGGCGTGTAATGCGTTCAGGCGTGTATTCAGCAGGTGACAGGGCCCCGCACGTGGGCAATGTGACTGGAGAGGCGAGGCCACAGGATGGGGCGAAGATCAGGCGGAGGAGCGGCCCAGCTTTCTCAGTAGTATGAATGTGGGATAGCAAAAGTTGTGGATGAAGAAAGTGAGGTGATCGCCTGGCGCGAGGACAAGTCCAGTAAGTATTTTTAACGTCGGGGTAGGCACCACACACCTGACAGTGGGGTCGCGGGTCATTATAGGGAAGAATTATGTCACAAGGAAGGCAGAGAGTCTGAGCCTGGCGGATTTAATTGCCTTCGTGGCGTGTGAGATGAGAAGTGGGAGGGAAGAGGAAGATTGCGGCGGGAACTGCGAAAGTCCTTCAGCTGTTGCCGCTGAGCTTTGCGATGGGCGGCGCGTTCTTCCTTTGCACTGTAGCCCTGGGGCCAGGGTTGAGAGTGGCTCGGGTTTCGATTCTCGCGAGCAAGGGCATGTGCCCTTCCATTCCCGACAATTCCCTGGTGTTCGGGGGGCCATTCTAGAAAGACGTGCAGGTGACTGTGGGCTTCCATGTAGCATGTCAGCTCGTCATGAATGTGCGCACGTAAGGAGTTAGTTGCGAATTCTCGGAGGGCTCCTTGACTATCCGTGTGGATGGTAATTTGGTCAGTTGAAGGGGTTTGTAGCATGATCGAATCAGCCATATCCTGAATTTCGGAGTGGAGCGGGTGCACCCCAGCAGCGCGGAACTCTGGTTCTGGGGAAGCTGCAGTGGCGTGTGCCACTAGTCTGCCCGTTCGAGTATTTCGCGCCACAAGTCCAAAAGAGGCAGACTGAACTTTTATTCAGAGACGAAGGAACGAAAGCGAAGAAATAGACGCGATCACAACGTGGCAGTAAAGAAGTCCTGGACGCCACGATTTCGCCTCCAAAGAACGCAAGCCCGAGAAATTTTTCTTTCGCCTTGCACCGCTCCGGTAAATCTTAGTTACTTTCTAGTCAACCGCTCGCTTTACAAAGCCCATGCGCGTACAATTCTACCGAAGCAAACAGGAAAATGTTGAATCATCATCGTCAACACTAATCTGAACCGTAACGTGTACAGGAAGAGGATGAGGTGGAGAAGAAGAAGACGATCAAATTGGGCCATCGCAGTGGGCAATCCTTCGTAGACAACGTAAATCCAGCAAAAATCTTCGTTCTAATGTAAGTTCCACTCTTTCTGGCAGTCGCAGCTTAATTGAAGTAATCGATGTGTCTTTTGGTGCCAGCTGCAAATATTACGGCCCCATTTTCAGTCTGTTCTCCTCTCCATGTGTTCCATGGACTCGGCTGAGTGGAGGATAGCGCTATGCTTTTACATGTGAAAATCGATTTCGGGAATCTCCTTGACTGACGGCTCGATCTGAGGAGTAATTCAGAATACCGGGGTCGGTCTTAAGGTATCTACATTTCTCGTCATTTAGCATGGTGGGTTCAGAAGAGGCTGTGCCCTAGGAGGGGGGGGGGGGGGGAGGAGGGGAATATACAGTGCTCGTAACGCGCCCGCATTTCTCGGTCAGACAAATGTACAGACGCCTATGCATGCTGCAGACAGGAAAACCAAACGCATCTTCCCAGAAGAGCCATTTTTTTACATGACAATTAACGCTCGTTAACTAAATAGTTTAGTTAATAATCGTTACTAAAGGGAGTGGCTAGTCTGCCGACAGCCGGGAGAAATACGTTTTCGAAATTCTCCCGGCAGTCGAACGTCATTGGCTGATGGAGTCACGTGACAAACGCGTGACGTCGCGCGTAATTTTGGCGCACTCCACACGGGCAACAAGTTCTCATGGCATGGTCTGCGGTACACATGGCTCATCAAATTAGGGCGAAGATTGTTTGAGACAGTGTTAGTGGTTTTATCCACGGATGAAATTAGCTCTGAGTCGCTCCCTGAATCGGGAGATACGCGATAGTCACCACTGCAAGAGACGAGCAATGCTGCCACGGAAATTTGTGCTAGCCGACCCCTCGCTGTCGGTGAGAAGTTCGCAACGCTCGCGCAGATGGATGAAAGAATATCCCGGTACAGCGTAGAAAACTGTGTGCAGCTTTGGAAACGCGAAGCTCGGACCATTGAGGCAGCAAGAAAACGAGTGGTTATGTTAGGCTAGGTTTTCTTGCGTTTTTTGAAAACGTATTTCTCCCGGCTGCCGGCATAATACGAAAAGTTTAATTTTCCCGGCACTTTTGACGTTACTTCATCAGCCAATGAGATTCGACTGCCGGCAGAATTTCGATAACGTATTTCTCCCGGCTGCCGGCAGAATAACCACACCCTTAACTAAATGATACCATTTGCGGATCATATCATCATATGTATTGATACACTGACAGCTCTGTCTTCAACCTAATGATTAGCTACGCCCACAGGGTCTAAGAGAGCGGCATTTGTCATCGCAGATAAGCCGGGTCATGAAGCATGAAGTGGTGGTCGACTGTGTCGTCGACCTGTACACTTTCTACAACTTCTTCCTCGACTCCGAGGGGTCTGTATGCTCGGCCACGCTCATTTTTCTCTTACTTTTTCTGCATCACCTTACCAGAATTACTACTACACATGGAGCGTTCGACGAAGAAGCGACAAAGAGCTTATTACCGTAAATGTGCATGGCCAGTGCTAAATTCTATGAGGGATGCGACCGCAGACAGCTATGATGCCTGACAATAGTGAACTTCTGTTCGTTCTTGTAAGGGCGTTCAAACTGAGGCGCGTAGCACTGCACGCGGTTAAGGGATAGGCCATGCGGAGGATCAGTGGAAGACGCATTTTCGGTACTGGCAACGAGATTTCAACATTTATGGTTGCGGGATCCGTTTTTCAAATGTAAGCGAGAACAAAACGTCCTCGTGTCCTGATTTCTCAGAACAAGTAGGGTTAATTAACTCGTTGCCCTTCAGCTCGTATCCCAGGTGCAGCTTCGAGCATAAAACACCAATTTTCGAAGAAACATTCGATCATTTAAATATGTCAAATTAGTAAAATATTGGTACTATGTTAAATTTGTCGACATTCTTGGACCCAATTACCAATTTTTACCAACCCCGGCGTCGCTGTTTTGGCATCGCTTCCCTAAAGGCGATTTCGTCGCATGGTGACATCTTTGTTGCAAAAAGTATTTTTGCCCTACCTGTGACTTTGAAAACCGAATATATACAGCTAGTGAATAATGGTTACACAGAGTTGTCAGGGAAACCGAAAAAACAAAAAACGTGTTATCAGATAAACACCCGGAAACTCGTATGTGCTTTCTGGGCACGACTTTTCCGGACGCCAGCCGGGCATGAGCTTTCCCCCGCCTATCCAAGTAACAATTTAGTGGAAAAAATAAAGACGAAAAGATACGCGATAACAAAATAAAACAAAACGCCTCACACAGAAAAATCGGGGCGAGCGCTGCTTGTTCAAGTGGCTCCGACCCTTGAGGTGTTTTAGACCTGCGCTAGACGGCCGCTTCGAAGGCCTACCGAAGCCATTTGAACCAATTGTGTGTCGAGACCAATTGTAAACGCATACAGCGCACTAGTTAGTAAGTGAACGTTCAATTAATTGGAAGTTGGCGTGTAGCACAGGCACTCTACGGCGTCCATCCTATATTCATTCCGATATCTATACTTATATCCATATCATGTATCTATATAAATTCCGGCCTACACTGAACTGCCAAAAAATAGAAAGAAAGGAAGAAAATACTGTTTCGCTCCGCACGCATGAGCCGTGTCGCTGCATCGCCATCTCCCCTGGCACTTTCTACTTGCCAGGGTGACCACCATTCGCTTGGTCGAAGGTCAACGTGAGTGCAAATAGACTCGCACTAGTCGTGTTACAGAGACTTATTTTATCAAACAAAGCTTGCGATCATCTACGGCGAGTGTCTATACGCCACTGAGTAAATATAGTATGCCTCACTCCACCTCGGCACCCTTCGGGGAGATCTGTTATATTTTGTTTTGTTTGGATCAACATGATTACGAGTACAGTTACAGCTTGCAGGGAGACCCCGTTTAGGTGTAACCTAGAACGTCGCGGATTGTGCTGCCCTTCCGCAAGAGTCATTCCTAAGCGCGCTATCACACACCGAACTGCTTTGATGTAGCCAGAAAGTACAAATCATTCCAGTATTGCGCAAATCGACTAAGGCTAAGGCGAAGGCAGGAACAGCACGGGCCACAGCGCTGTGTCCAGTAAGTGCCGTTGGCTTAGTCTTCGTTGGTTCGCGCAATATAGTAGAACGAATCGGAACCAACTAGCTCAGTTCCTAGTACTCTTTAATCTTCGCAAGGGTGCAGCTTCCGCCGAGGACTTAGGAACTGCTATCAACGGAAAATCGGTTCCCTTTCCTGCGAAGTGTGGGGCTATGTCTCTACTATCACAGGGCGTTTCTTCCCTATATAAACGGGAGCTGATGCATATATTTTGCCTTCCAGGTACTGTCAGATTCGTGCAACAATGCAAGCTGATTCGCGGTATTACTCCCAGGTGTTCCTATGTCCTAAAAGTAAGCTTTTCCCGTTCATTCAGAGGCTGTTGCATGCTTCGATGTTGAGGAACTGGAAGAAGCTAATGCACACAATGTACGAACTTGTGACGGCAGCTATGATCAGAAGGACAGGAATACTGTGACTCGCGTACTTGCTAAGCGTACACACGGAAGGACATATTTTTGCTTGTAGTCAGTAATTCAGCGTATTCTACGATGAGAAAGAGGCTCCCGAAATGCCACGATCAGAACGTGGCACGTAGCGGTTTACAAAACCACTTTAGAGCTGATGAAACGGAATGCGCTAGCAAGGACGGGCCAAGGAAGGAACACGCAACACCGCGCATACTAGCAAAATGAGTTTATAATCCAATACTACAACATGTCGGCCCGTGGGCAACAAACAGAAGAAGGAAAAATTGGCCGCATATCTGCTCCTTTCGTTGCAAATGTCGACAGATGACAATAGTCTGTCTACATTTGCCAAGTAATTGCCTCCCTTCGCTTTCCCGCTCTTCCTCTTCCGCCGCGCTCCGCCCTAGGTAAACACGTTAGAGGTTTGCTCAAGTCCATATAAATTTACCGCGTTCTACTGCTCCAGCCAGGGTGCATCGATGCGAGCGCTGCCTAACGGCGGAGACGCGCACTAATCGAGGCGCTCTACTTTTACATTCATAAAACCACGTTTCCCTACTCCCCGTGCATTCCAAACAGGACGTGGAATCTATCTGTCAGCCTTTCGTAATTGTTGCCGCTTTATTTCTTAAAATTTCCCCAGAAGTTATAGTGGCGCGGCCGGCAGCCGGCGACTTAGTGGATTTTTTTTTTCTACAGTGGTTGTAGTATTTGATTTCGCAAAAATCAAGCACCTATGATTTTTTTTTATAAAGGAACACTGTAAATATCACTTATTTATTAATTTTCTGTCTTATATTTGTGTGATGTCTTGTTCTTCCTCAACAATGGTATGAACATTAAAACTGGACTTGGACGTTTAGATTTGCCTGTGAGTATTGCGCAGACTGTTTCACTTCGGCCGGGTGGCTGAATCGAGTTACAGATAGACAGACCAAAATTTCTGGGTTTAATAAGCCAAGAAAGACTATCGTCTTTAAAAAAGATTGAACACACATTCACTGTAGACGCAAGCAGCCACAAACCTGTCAATTGTCAAGAAATTTAATTTTTATCGAAGATAAAGATATCGACGCAACTCTTTTTCACTCATCGCCCGCACACGAATTTTCTCGGGCTTCTATAATCCCCCGCTTTAGGAAATCATGGCTCCTACCGATCACCTCGGTTTCGTTTAACGCAGGGAAACGTTTGCCATCACGGCAATGAATAGCTAGATTCCCATTGTTAAAATTAGGGACATTATTTCTGTGTTCACGGTACGGAGCCTATATTTAATGCATCTGCCAGTTTGGCCGATATATACTTTTTGCGCTTTAGAGGGCCCTTACACACGACTCCTTCGTGCAGTCAACGAACGTGTTGTGGTGTTTTATTTCGCACGCAATCTCTTCTTTATGTGCACAAAGCTTGTCAGGGGCAGAGAAGGGCACATTGGCGCCTGCGTGCTTGGCGTCGCGTTTCAAGTTGCGGCTGAGCTGTTCATAGCGCCTCCACATAGCGCCTTGCATAGCGCCTCTGTTAAGCGATTTATACCTTGCACACCTGGACAGAAAAATTGAGGATTGTCTAAATCATACAAAAGTGATTACGTTTTCCCGTTACATTGAATATTATCTCACATATTACTGTCCTGGCCCCAACCGTGGAATACCCGCTGAGCAGGCCATCGCGCTTTTTACTCATTATCTCCAACCCTTAATTATTACTAGCGAATTACCCCACGAAGCCCACATTGGGTTTTTAGCCTTGGGTCTGCAGTTCGCCAGCAATCATGTTTGTTACCCGCCGCGGTGGCTTAGTGGCTAAGGCGTTGTGCTGCTGAGCCCGAGGACGCGAGTTCGATTCCGGCTGCGGCGGTCGCTTTTCTGATGGAGGCGAAAAACAAGAACGCCCGTGTGCACGAGATTTCGGCGCACGTTAAATATCCCCAGGTGGTCAAAATTAATACGGAGCCCTCCACTACGGCACGCCTCATCACCTGCGCTGCGTCGGCTTGTTAAACCCTACAATCAATCAATCAATCAATCAATCAATCAATCAATCAATCAATCAATCAATCAATCAATCAATCAATCGATCAATCAATCAATGAATTTTATTTGACAACTTCAATACATACAAGTGCCAGGGGGCAGACAAAAAGCCTGCGATACGCGGCTTGACAAAATCAAATCACGCTTGCTGGGCTTACGCTCGCAGGGCGAACAAACTGCTCCTTCCGTTTGGGTAGCTTTTGAAGAAAGCCATTGCTTCCCTGTGCGTTAAGAGCGCTGTCCAAATCAAGTCCGCACATGATGATGGCAAGCCTGTCTGCGCAGGCTGAGCGGTTGCCTGGGGCTGGGTGCTCCTCAAATCTTGTTGTCGTGTCGGTTGCGGGAAAGGTGCTCAAAGAGGCCAAGCTGTCACCGCGTGGTGGTGCGAGCCCAGCAGCTGACGACGGTCCCAGTCGATGACGACGTTGGCGTACTTGTAAAGCGGCGTGGACTCTAGGTGTTTGAGCCAAGCGTGGATGTTGCCTCGCCGGAGAACGGCACACCGGTTATATGCGCAGCGCGCCCGAAGGAGAGGAAACCGCGGAAGAGAGAGTACTGCACATGCGCCGGCCCCAGCGCGTCTGCCGCGGCTACGACGCAACGTGCCGCGGCTATGACGCAACACAATCCAACACAATCCACTTTAATCCAATCCAATACAAATCCAATCCAATCCAATCCAAGACAAGCCAAGCCAAGCCAGTCCAATCTAATGCAATCCAAGCCAAGCCAGTCCAATCTAATGCAATCCAATGCCCCTCGCCAGAGAGTGTTCGCTATCGGAGAGGAGAGGGGGTGAGCGGCGGAGAGCGCAGCTGGCGCGGCGAGGAGAATGGGGGAGGGGTGGACAACGCCGACGACGACGACGACGACGACGACGCCGGAGGGACAAGGCGAGTGAATCAGATGCTCTGCATCTAAAAGTTGCTGTGATTCCGTACATGCACCAGCTCAGCCACAACTTGAAATGCACTGCCAAGTGCGCAGGCGCCAATATGGCCTTCTCTGGCCCTGACAAGCTTTCCAAGCTCTGTCGGCAGCTTCATTGTGCACATAAAGAAGAGAGTGGGTGCAAAATTAGGCACCACAAGAAGTTTCACTTCATTGCATTTTTTTAGATGCGACTTCATCTCATTCACTCGCCTTGTCCCTCCATACGGCGTTGTTGTCCGTCCACACCCCTCCCCCATTCTCCTCGCCGCGCCAGCTGCGCTCTCCGCCGCTCACCCCCTCTCCTCTCCGATAGCGAGCACTCTCTCGCGAGGGGCATTGGATTAGATTCGATTGGCTTGGCTTGGCTTGGATTGGATTGGATTGGATTGGATTGGATTGGATTAAAGTGGATTGTGTTGCGTCATAGCCGCGGTCGTTCCAGCACCGGCGTTCCGATTTCCATCGATGCGTTGAATGGAGCCTAACAATTCTGCTATCGCCCGCGCAACCGTAACAAGCACCGATCACTGTGATAACAGGAATGCTAGCACCACTGAAGACAAGGCTGCGAAGTGGCGTGAACGTGATGCTGAACGTAAACGATTGAAGCGAGCAGCCGATTCCGAACTTTATAAACGTGAACACCAAATGAACCCCCAAGATGCGTCGCATCTCCACAGGGTTCCCCTCGCGGGAACGTGGGGTAATTTTTAGGGGCGAAGCACCTTAAGTCATGGGTCTGTCCATCCCTTGTGTCTCGTGGTACGTGACCGCCGCATGCTTTCGGAGATGTCGCAAAGTGGGCCGCGTTGCACGCGCAAGAACCGGCTGCAAGGCAGAGGGGAAAAGCGTCGACTCCACCCCGGCAACAACAAACCCTACGGTTGCTTGCGCGCTCCCGTTGCGCGAGCGTGGCGGGCTGTGCAACGCCGGCCGCGATGGAAAGCTAGCCAGAAAGGGGTTCGCGTGAAAGTCGCTATCCCCACAGTGCAGACTTGAATTTTTCCAGTTATTTTGTAGACACGATGCCGGCAGAAAGGCTGTTCCAGTCCACACTGGTTTTCGGGAGGAATGAGCCAAAATAAAGAGGTTGGTATTGCTGCTTGGCACACTTACTTTTAAATGGTGTTCAAGGCGGGAAGAAATGTATGCAGAGAGGCTGAAAAGAGATTGTTTTAGAGTTTCGTTGTAAAAAAAATTTGTGGAAGAGGCACAACCGTGAAATGCGGCGTCGAGTACTTAAAATTGGAAGATTTAAAGCTTTTTTTTCATCAGTGATGTGCTAGCAGTTCGGGCATAATTAGAATGAATCGTGCAGCGCGGTTCTATACGGCTTCGAGTTTTTGTATTAATCAGGCAGTTTGCGGGTCCCACACAGATGAGGCATACTCTAGTTTGGACCGAAAAAGTGTTTTGTAGAGGAGTAGTCTTACTGAGCTTAGTGCAAGTGAGAAGTTCCGGCGAAGAAAACAAAGCATGCGATTTCTGTTACTAGCTTCAAGAAAATTAAAAAGAGCGCAAAGGACAAGGACAAAGAAACACAGTAGACGGGACGCGCGCTCTGTTACTAGTTATTAGGTTCAACGTGCGTTTGCCAGGAGAGGTTGTTAGTAATATGGACGCCAAGGTATTTGTAGCTGCTTACTGAAACTAAGGTTACTGTGTTAAGAAAGTACGTGGCGGCTGTTGTGCTAATTTTCCGTGTTATTCTCATCGATTTGCATTCACCAATGTTAAGTTGCATTAACCAAGTGTCACACCAATTAGATACGTCATTAAGATCATGCTGAAGAGCAGAAATATCAGAGGGGTTACTAATTTCTCGGTAGAGCACGCAATCATCGGCGCAAAGTCTTATATGCGAAGTGATAGACTCACGGAGGTCATTAATATACACCAGGAATAGGGGAGTTGCAAGTACCGAGCCCTGCGGGACGCCCGACTTGACTGGGCAAAGATCCGAATCGTAGCCATTAGCTATAACGTACTGAACGCGATTATTAAACTAGTATTCTAACCATTTTAGGACATTGTTTTCTATGTTAAGTTTACTTAGTTTCAGGAGACGTAAATGCTGAGGAAGAGTGTCAAATGCTTTCGCAAAGTTAATGAAAATGCAATCAAAAAATGATGAACGATCGAGAGCAGAAAACGTCATTAGTAAATGCTAGCAGTGGAGTTTCGCAAGAGTAGTGTTCACGAAAACCGTGCTGGTAACGGGTAAAAAAAAAGTTAGTCTCCAAGAAGTCTACCAGATTAGCATAAATAATATGCTCTAGAATTTTGCATGGGATCGAGGTTACGGAAATTGGCCTGTAGTTCCGAGGAAAGTAAGCATCACCGGCCTTTTGGAGCAGAACAACCTTCCCAACCTTCCAATCGATGGGCCCTGCGGCACACAGCAATGACTGCGAAAAGATATAAGACAAGATTAAGGAGAAGTGCACTAGCGCGCTTCTCATAAATTTTTAGTTGATACCATCTACGCCCGCTGAAGATGAAACTTTGGCCTTATTTATCAATTTAGTGACGCCCATCCAGTCGAGTATAATAGAATCCATTCGTGGGTAGAGGAAGCTACAGGAATCCGGAAGGAAAGTAGAAGCTGTATTAGTGAAGATAATGAGAAAGTGTTATTTAAACTTACGCAACACTCGTCATGTGGCATCAAAAAAATCTGCATCAGTTTTTAACCTAATATCGCTTGCGGTGCTTTTTTTGAAGACACGACAGAATTTAGTTGGATTGGTTGATAACAGTGAGGGAAGCGTTTTATGAAAAAAAGGTTTGTTTCTAAGATAAAGATAAAGGATATCTTTATCTTCGAAAGAAATCTCATTTCTTGAAAATTGACCGGTTTATGGCTGCTTGCGTGTACAGTGAATGTGTGTTTAGTCTTTTTTCTTCTTCTGTTTGCTGCCCATGTGCCGACGGATTTAGTATTTAGGCGCGTGGATAATAAACAAAGTTTTCTAATCTGCGCTGTATTGTGTCTTCCTTCCTTGTCCCGTCCTTGTTAGCGCATTGCATTTCACCATGTCAAATGACCAACTAGCCGCCCGATAGCTTTGATGCAATTTAAAGTCTACCGGTTCTACGACCTGTACTGCCTTAAGCACAAGGTCAACTCTCTGGTTCCCCGAGAATCGAGCAATATATTGTGGGAACTTAGAGTGGAATTTAGATCTATATTTTAAAGCCTTAAAGGAGCCATGAGGACAAAACACAAGTTTCTTTCATTCAAAAGATTGCCTCGTTAGAATCATACTGACACCTCTTTTAACGTAAACTTCGCTCAAATAAGCTATATAATTAGGAAAAAAGGGAAAGGCCATGTGACGCACTCGCTCATTTCCCGCAACAGAACCTATGATGTTATACTAGACTGCTCTGCGATTGGCGGAGGCCGGCAAAAGCAAACGCAATTTAGGCAGAGCTTATAAGCTTTCCGAACGAGCTATTTGCGTCTAAATGTAATACATATCCATTTTACAGCAGTAAGAATGGTGCGCTAAACAAAAAAAGTTACGAAAATACACGTAAACATAGAAGTACCGATGCGCACTGCCCTTAGTACGGGGTGCACTATGCTTGTTTTAGTTGCACAGCAGTCCGACGCTTTGGAGTTTTCGTATACGACACTGGCCGATTGGCGTAAGCGACGTTGCCTTACGTGACCCTGTTTGTCAAGCATACCCCATGTTTCCCGAAGCGATTACTTTCTACCGTAACAAAAACAAGCCAGGTGTAAATACGGTCCAAAACAAATCAACAGCGGAGTGCTGAGTATGCTAGCGCCCTCTGGGAGGTTTGACGGCATGCAAGGCTGCAGAGCCCAATGGCGCAGTGGAAGGTCGTTTGTATGCGCGCCGTTATGACTTCATTGAAGACGTCACCAAAACACACTATTTGGCGGGAGAATCAAAATTTTAACCTAAATTGATTAATTTCTCAGTGAATACGGCATCATTTGCTGCCGCGCACGAGCTGGGGACACCAAAATACACGAAAACTTTCGAATAAAACAAACTTGTATTTTGTCTTCTTAAGCAACTTTTTGCGTGTATTGCAACGTCCCCGTCTCGCTTGCGTATTCCACCGTCCGTGCGCCGACTCTCAAGCATGCGAACGTTAAAGGGAAGACGAATGCTGGCTGCTGGTGGAGAAATAGAAGTGTTGTCGCTGATTTCCTGCCTAGTGAAACACCTTGGATGTTGTTATAGTTTTTATGGCATGGATTTCATTACCACTAAAATACCTTTTCACGTGGACAGCTTTCGGTTAACGTAGGAACTAGTGGATGGCAAATTGTTCCCGAAAATGTATGATGAAACGACTGCACATGCAATCTGGATTTCACCGGCGCGCGATATCGCTAAGCGCCGTGTTCGTATGCTGCGTCAAAAGTTATCTGCTCCCGGAACTGATGTACACAAACGGAGCACGGACGTTAATTGGAGCGGTCACAGTGAGAGAAATACGCCTTCAACATTCCCAATTTCGCAGGGACCCTGAACGGCACGTATGTGAGCAAGACCTTCTTCGTCACGAACACTTGCGAATCCATCCAAACGGACCTGAATGAGACGTTCCGCTTCGAGGTGCACTTGTTCCTCAAAGACGACGTGAGTGCGGTGCAAGAAACGTAGAACACCGAGTGTCCGCGGTCAAAAAGGTTTCAAATGACTGCGACGAAGACGCGCTGACACTGCCCCTATTTCACAGTCGATCCTTATCAGACTCAACATAGGCGCCAGCAAATACGTTCCGGTTACCATTAGTTTCATATTGTGAAAGTTCTATTTGTTGAAGAATTTATAAAATACCTGTGGCACCACTACTCCTTTCGAGCAGCAATGCAGTTCAGTTTCTTTTTCGACAAAACAGCATGTATTTGCAATGGTGGCGGCTACTTCCGATTAAAAAAATGCCAAAATAATACGTCGCCAACTCTTATATCTTACTACGCACGAATGTGAGCTCACAGTGCATACGCAGGGCTACTCACATTCGTCAGGGCATATTGAATATTTATTTGAACAATTCCGTTGTTCACCGGTGACAGAAATTCAGACGACGACTCCCCTATGAGATCAGGTCAAAAGAGATGATGAGCGCATGCAGCCAGGTCAGCGAGGAACAGTTCCAAGCATGCCAGATGCGTTAGCTCAATCAGTATCTAGTCTTGTTAAAAAACGTATCCGACCTATTCAGTGACTCCGTGTGTCTTTGGCCATTCGACCAGTTCGTAATTGATAAATTTGCTCTCCGACAAAATGATTGGTTCACAGAAATAGACCGCGCTGCCAGATCCCCAGATCCCAGGGAAGGCCAGAAATAGCCAATAAAAGTTTAGGCTCTTTCCTGGGTGAGAAGTGGGCTAGATCACAGAATGGGAATTTCTGGCGTTTTGTGGTTGTAAGTGTTGTGACACCTGTGAAATAAGGCTTGCTGTTGGTCTGCATTTGTGGCTTTGTCTGTTGTGCTGAGCGGGGTAATGTTTCCGTTTCCGTGCCAGTCAGAAACTAGAGATTATTTTTGTTGAGGATCAGGATGACCTGCAAGGGTCGGGAATGCGCCCCTCGCTCTTCCCCACGGCAACGTGGAGCGGAACGGCCGCCGCCCGCCCTCGCGAGCGCCAGCCAATTACCCCACATCGCCCTGTCAGCGTGGAGTACGTCATCCGCTGTTCAGCGAGAAGGCGCTCATGATACACCGGGACGTATTTACGCTTAATTCTTTCTTCGGAACCACTGTAGACACCCCAAAAACGAAAGCCTTCCCGCAACAAGGAATGTGTATACCAGCAGCGTAAGCAAGATTTATAAGGAAGGCGCGCTCTACAACAGTCATGGATGCATATTTTATCCTCAGCTCCGGCGCTGTAGCCGGAGGATATGTCGAACGAAGTTCCGGGGAAGAGACCTCATGATGTGCGCTCAGTTTGCTTTGGTTAAGCCAGATATGCATAACATTTTTTTAATAAAATTACAGCGTTCGGGTTATGGCAGCGTCTTCAAGACGAACAAGTGTGCCCGGCATTGCACTATATACACTTCAAAGTTTCTTATTTTCTGCGTAACGTAGCGCCAAATATCATCATCGGCAGAGTTACGCTGGCCTTCAAGAGCGTGTGAGCAAATAGTGACCAAGAAAGCTTCCCCTGCATGAAATTGGCACCTACAACACACACGATGCAAGAAGCTTCGCCATCCACGCGCTAACCCCGCTGTGACCTGTCTGTGCCCCAGGTACGAGTGCGCCTCGCCGATACGTTCTACGAACTTCGCTTGGAGCTCTGGCTGTGCAAGATAGAAAGCGAGTACGTTTCCCCACCACCATTGTTGTTTACGAAAGGTGCGCTCTCACGGGTAAAGCAGGTGCGCTGTCGCGTCAGCGCTAAACGAACGCAGCGTTGCCGCCGGCGGCCGTAAGCGCCAACCAGGTCAGAAAAGTGCTCGAATGTGCGCTTTTTTATGGCAGAGTCTGCAGCTAGCGATGCGGAAGCATTGGTACCAGACGAAGTGTGAACAACTCTGCCAACTTTCTCTTCTAAGCTGTCTGTCCGAGGCATGCTCTGTAGCTTGGCACGCAGAGTGAGGGACCGGTACAAGTTGGACGCTTTGCGGCGCCACAGGGAAAAACAGGCGGATGCGAAGGCGCCGCCGGTGTTCACCGCCGTGACAGCCCGCGTGTTGACCCTGACCTTCGACCCCGCGCGAGGCCTGCACCACTACTACCCGCTCGTGTTCGAAGTGAGCAACGTGTGCGTGCTCACCATGGCCATCCACGCTTCGCTGGTCACCATCTGCATTCCCAACGGACAGTGAGTTGTCGCCTCATTCGCTCTTTGCCGTGAACTAGGCTGCCGAGGTAGCATTCTACGTGCAAGTTTACTCTCGGGCGCACACAATTGCATTTTGTGTGTAACCATTCTTTGCCGACAGCCCAACGCGAATGTTAGAATTCCTTGTATCTGCATAAAAAAGACACGCGTCATTATAGCGCAAAGTAGATCATTATACAAAAGAATCCATTGAAACAAAACAAAAAAGTATCCCACTTTGGCTATTCATAGCCAAATGTGGCAACCATCGTCTTACTAAAAACAGCAAACAAAAGAAGTAAACATAAAACTGAAAGTGAAATAACGAAACCGCAAAGGCACAGCCACACGATGGGGAGGAGGTCCAGCCTGCCGAATGCGCCTCTCCGCCGGTAACGGCGTTAGTTTCTCTTTCCGCCACAACGTTAGCCGTGGCGCGGATTATCGGTGAGATCAGGAAAGAGAACTTTTATAACAATAAAGGCAGTGCGTTGCTCTTTTAGGCTAGGGCTGGCTGCTCGACAACTAGACCGTGCATGAACAAATATTTGACCCAGGATGTGACATGTGGGTTGTGGCAGGGACAAAGCAACAATCAACCACGTAGTTACAGAATTCCAGAATATCCAGTCAGCTAGATTGCGGGGGGGGGGGGGGGGGGGGGTGCAAGTTCTACTTCCTGAGGCACTGGGTTTCTCAGTTGATGGCAGAATTATCGGGTCAACAATGGGTATTAATAAACAGCGAGTGGAGTACTGGTGGTAAAAGAAAGCAGGAAAGAAACCCGCCACGGTGGCTAAGGCGTTGCGCTGCTGAGCAGGAGGACGCGGGTTCGATTTCCGGCCGCGGCGGCCGCTTTTCTGGCGGAGGCGAAAAAGGAAAGGGAAAGGATGACTTTAATTACAGGAGGAGGCCAATAGGCCCTGGTGTGGGACACGGGGAAAAGGGGAGGGGAAGATTGTTCATATAAAGTCTGCACTGCACTGTGAGCGTTCACTTAGCACGATATGCACAGGTGAAGTTGTGACGAGGACACTCTAATACGACCATGATTGGGGTATCCAGAAGGAGCCGTTCAGGAGCCACAAAGGGTGTGTTCGGGGGTGAACGATCCGCCATCATACTACTTTATAGAGACCTGTTTTGAGACCGAATTCTGTAATTTTCTGTAAAATTTGGGGGTTGTTTCTGACGTGTTGGACATGTTCTTCAGAAGTCGTCGGGCGTACGTGCGTCGTAAGGAACTGGTCGCGGTCAGTCTAGTAAGCTGAACAAGCCCAGATGAGGTGGAAAAGGTTCGGTGTATTGTTGCTGCCACAGTAGGGGCACCGAGGACTAGCAAGGTGCCTATGCGTTGTCCATTTGGAGATGACGTCCGGAGTGTAGGCCGAGTCAGCGTAGACTTTATTAGCGAAAATTTCTCCTGTTCTTGGCAGGGACTGCAGAGGAGCAAGAAAACCAGGTGGTGAGGCGTCGGCAAGCCGTTGCCGGCTGAGGTTCTTAATTCGACGGTATTTTTGCTGCCAGTCCATTTCGCATGGCAAAAACGCCCGTGTGTACGAGATTACGGCGTACGTAAAGATCCCCAGGTTAAAGATCCTAGGGAAGAACTAGAAAAAAGCAGCTAATGCTTCCAAGCGGACTCACCAGCTCTTCATGTGTAGTTCCACTGTTCTTGAGACCCTGTTGCATATTTTAATGCCCATTTTCCGCCAAAAATCAATCGCGCAATGCTTGAAAGACAATTTAAATAAAATTTTCATAAGAATGCAGCATCAACTTGAGTGTTTCGATTCAATGTGAGCCAAATTCAAACTTATCACCCCAATATTGGTCAAATTCACGGAATAATTTTTAATTACTTGTGGCCATAAACTTACCCTATCTCAGATGTAAAATATATCATAGTTTTGACGGCGCTCAATTTTTAGGTACCGTAACAAACTTCCGCTTGTTTCTCAAATTCGCGTCAGTGAGATCGAACTCATTTCGAAAAAAAATAACGCTTCATTCATTTGGGCACAATTTCTAGAATTTATGTAGTTTACAAAAACTATTGTGTTTCTTGGGTTACCAGAACACAAAAATTTGGTTTTCTGCCAGCCACTTGATTCAGCCACCCGGCCAAAATGGGGAAAAAAAGTATTTATACCCTTATTCATTCGAAGAACCAAAACTACTGGTAGCGCTCATATGTGTCTACGTTATTCAGCACAAAGGAAACCTCGGGCATATTTGAGGGAAGAAATAGGTGCATAACTGAGAGTACCAGGCTTCTTTGAAATAAGAATTCACGTTGCATTTTTTTGCAATCTGAACGTTTTTAAAACAAGCGTGTAAAAATGGAGCCGAAGAGAGGCACTATAAAAGCAAACACCGAACGAAAGTAGGTCGGCTCGTGCTGTTTCACGAAGAACAAAAACAAAACAAAAAGAAAATGGTGCGTGCTGTCAATACCAAGAACGAGGGGTAACTATATTCCGGCGAATAACGAAATTGTTCTCAATATGCAACGTTCATCGTGCTATTTTTAACACCACGTGATTTTCAATGCGAGGCGTCATGAATGGAGCCTTCCTGCAAAGACTGCTCTAAGGATGTCTGTGGGATGAATGGCTGAGCCACGACAGGATTTATAGATAATAAAGCCGGTCGTGTAGTGAACAAAAGCGTTAGCTTTGGCGTTAAGATCCCTGATTCCAGGCATAGCTTTCTATTCCCGGGGTCCTCTCTATCGGCGTTTCTTTTAACTAGGGCTAATAACGTCGAAGTTCACTCAGCGCCAACCCAACTAGCGCAAATGTCTGCCTTAAATTGATAAAAGAAGTTCGCGATGGAATTCAGAATGATAAAACAAAAAAATGAAGACGAGGATGAACAGGCATAAACCGCTGTGGCGCCGATCAATGCAGCAGCAACAACAATGACAAATGAACTGGCGCACGCTAGCATGCGCAATTCACCGGTAAGGAAGTTTTTATAGGAAGCTTTTAAAGGCCCAAGGAAAAAAATATTCCATTTTGGTAGTAGTCAAGTTAGTCCAAACTTAGAAAAATCTGCTATCACTATAGGCCGATTTTTTGTTTGCTCTAATGTAGGCCTATAAGCACATAGATACGAAGGGGGGTGTTATCTTCGCGCATATACGGGCGCTATAAATACTTTGGCGCTCTTGTTTCCTTTGACAAACCTTGAAATGCAAGGAATTGATTGAGCTGTTCGTCCTGCCTGTTTTCGGCGCGTCTTTGACAAGCCTTGACAATTTGTTAACAAGGTTGCTTTCCATAGCATCCGACATAAAATTGCATGCTTTTGTCATTCATCAATGTGCGACGCAGCGTGTAACGGAAATCCTCTTCAGAAGAATGTTTATCTCAGCCTGATTCTTGACGCTTGTCTATCCAGGAAGCGACTGATTTGATTGATTGTAGGGTTGAACGCGTCGACGCAACGCAGGTGATGAGGCGTGCTGTAGTGGAGAGCTCCGGTTTAATTTTGACCACCTGGGGATCTTTAACGTGCGCCGAAATCTCGTACACACGGGCGTTTTTGCTTTTCGCCTCCATCAGAAAAGCGGTTGCCGCGGCCGGGAATCGAACCCGCGTCATTGTGCACAGCAGCACAACGCCTTAGCCACTGAGCCACCGCTGCGGGTAGGAAGCGACTAGTCTTGCTTGCAATTGCCAAGGGGATGTCAGCAGACATTCATAGACCGCAGTTAGCTTTAGTTGAAGCTAACCGCAGCGAACAGCCATTATTGCGTCAATTCCTGCATTATCACTGACAAGTGATACCCTTACTAGTGTTTGACTATTATTCACCGTGGTAATACGTTCTCGGATGAGGCACTCTCAAGGGAACGTTTTTTTTTTTTTTGCTTTCGTGGGGGGATGCTGTCTATGGAAGTGGACATGTATGAGAAGCAAGCTCGGTAACTTTTTTTTTCTTCTGCTCAGGAGCATGAGGAACGCCACGATGGGTCACTTCATGGGTCAGCTCTGCATCTGCGACGGCCAGGTAGGAAAGTCCATATGCGCCGTGGAAGGGATGGGGGGAGGTGGCGCTACCTTCAGTGTTCTCCCTCGCCGATGCTCCCCCCCTACTCACCAAAGTTCCATTACCAGTGAGCTACCAATTGAGGTATCTTTTGAGTTGCTTCTACCTCTTCACGTGATATTTTATTGTAGCTAAAAGCTTACTCGCTTCATGGTTGGCGTAGACGGGCATGGCTTACTTTAATATTTTCCATTTATTATACCAAATCCTTACCATTGGAGGGCAAGCACCTTACAAGCACCAGCTGCAGTCGCGTCATCCCTAACTGTTGACTGTGAACGCCGTGTACACACAAAATACATTTCAGTATACACACAGGAATAAATTATATTTTTTTAAAGAGAAGGACAGAGCCGACTAACAATCATTGTCTTATGTTAGGGGTAGCCTATTCTCAGGGAATGAATATGTTGCTGTATGTTCCCCTCGCTCAAAATTGCCTTGCGTGCTTTCTGGAGCCTGAAAAAAGGCTGCTGTCTTCAGTGAGCCGTTTTCTATCAGCGGCTTGTCAAATGCACGTGACTGACCTGAGTCTCGGTATTTCTACTCTTTCCAGCAGGTAATCTTGACGAATCATGTGTAAAAGCTCTTCTAATAATTTACCTCTCCTAAGGATGAAGACATCGTCACTTGCATGCAGAGGTCATAAATATATACAGTTCATTCAGTACTAAAACTGAGGCCCCGACGCATTCACCCAAATTAAGAATGCGATTAAAATTACGAGGTTTAACGTGCCGAGTTCTACACCCGGGCATGAAGCGCGCCGTATTGGGGGGTCCGGATGAATTTTGGCATCGTTAATGTATACCAAAATCTCGGCATACTACATACAGTAGCGGACCAATTTTTCGGCCGTGGAGAGAACGAACAGTAATCCGAGTAAAAGAGCAGTCCGAACAATCCACGAGCCGCAAAAAACAGACTTTATTTCATTTAAATAGGACTGAAGAAGCCGCTAATATGGTTCCTTGCCTTAAATGCTTCCTTCGTGTAAGAGCGTCTGCTTGTGGGAACGTCTGCTCGTGTGGGAACGTCGTGCTCCGCCACCGCGACGCTCCTATTTCGCTTTCGGCTCAACTTTTTCGCGTACCCGAGCTGCGGCATACGTGTCGGGTTGATCTTTGTGGGCTTCCCGTCGATAAAATGAACAGAGCATACCTCCAGAGAACAGAAAGGTACGATAAGGACTGAGCATGAGGGTGAATAAACAGCGCTTCCCAAAGCAGCGTACGACCGTACTTATTCTGGCAAATTTCCTAGGTTCCAAGTCTTTCCGATTCAGCGCGACCACTTATTCACGGCGGCACTCAAGGTACGCAGAAAATTTGTGCAGCGAATAGACTCCGCACATGCAGACACTTATGTCGTGGTGCACTTCAGACGTTTCTTGCATTAGCACTTTGCGCTTACGCTGGTTATTGGTGCAGCCAACGACGGCGTAATTACGCCCGGACGAGTAGCTTCCGTACGTCGCCAGGTAAAAGCAATGACGGCAACCTGCCCAGAGTTAAAGGGGTCCTGAAATGCCTTCCGCCGATGCATGAATGTACACGTAACCAAAAAAAGCAATGTATTAGCAATCTCCTCCTGCAAGAATTTTGTTAAAGCGATGAGTATTAGCTGAGAAATCGTAAATCAAAAACCGCGCATTATCGTCGCGCCGTATTTCCTCCTCCTTTCAACCGTTTCTTCGCTGTTGGCCTCCCCTCCCATGATGCTCCGCTCCTCAGCGGTGACGTACTTCCGCTATTGCGCTCCCACAGACTGCCGTCTGCTACGGGCCAGCTCTTTCGGCTTTTTCATCTTTGTTGACACCATGGACACTCCTCTAAAGGCTGGAAAAGCGAACGAAAGACCTGGACGCATGTGTGCGGCCTGGCCTTGCCCTTTCGCGGTGTACGTAGCTGCAGTTGGTATCGGCGGCGGACTCGCAGCCGCGCGGGGAGAATCGTGCACCGCGCTCTGTTTATCCAAAAAGCGCGGTCTCAGATGTGGCCCCGCTGGTGCCGGGTCTTATTTTGCGGCGGCTGTAATTCCTACTACCGGCGGCATGTGAAAAAAGACATTTTAAACCGACACAGAACCCGTGCACAAAACGCGCCGGATCGGATCGCTTTATCAGCGGCGATGAACGGGAAGGCGCAGAGCAAACCAACGCCGCACTCGATCAGCGAGAACCCGCGTTCTGACAAGCTGCACCCATGTGTTGCATTCAACAGTGACGGGAAAGCGTTTGTTTGCACTTGTTTGGATAGTCATGAAATGTCCAAGCACTCCAGCACTCCGCTAGCAGATCAGCCGGCGAGACATTTAGGAAAACATTTGACAGATGGCGCCGTATACGCCTCGAGCGCGGCCTGTGGGGGCGCCACTGAAATCCCCCTAGCGGCCCGCTTCGAAAGCAGGCGCGGGAGTCCCCGGCCCGTTCCGCCCTGTCGCCGTTGCTTTTTGGCTCGTTCAAGACAGCGATTTACCGTTTGTACGCGTTCGAAATACCGAATAACGTGGAGCAGGCGCTCTGTTTGCAAGCGTGGTGTGTTCACGAGAGTATAAACGTTTATGACGCGATCTTAGTGAGATCTATATGAGCGCCGGGCGTGTGTCACAGGCCGGCGTCCCGAAGCCAGCATTTGCATGCAGCTGATTGCAATTCCGCAGCCCTGAAATTTAGTGGCAGTGTCTCCGTATGCGGCCGTATACACACTATGATGTAAATCGACTTGGTGCACTTACAAAATCCAGCGGAGCACTCATACCTGACAGCACGTAAGTTACGCCAGCCACTATCACATATCAGATATTGATCAGTACCATGAACAAGCCAATGCGGCATAAATTTCACAAACATTGTACCAAAGAAGTACGATGGATAATGCAAAATTACACCCCGGAGTCAGCACACGACGACAAATTTAATGATGGGTCGTCTTGTCCCGATGTGAGCGCTCGCAAATATTCATCTGTTACATTTATTCTCCACGAGAAGCGCGACGATGGGCTTATAGAGTAATCCGCGTCCGTGACCAAACTCTTCTTCGAAACATCGTCATATGACACAGGGAGACTGCAGAATCTAGCATAAACCGAAATCAGAGACCCTTATCAGATACGACACTCTTCCAACGAGCCCGTGTGTACGAGATTTCGGCGCACGTTAAGGATCTCCAGGTGGTCAAAATTAATCCGGAGCCCTCCACTACGGCGTGCCTCATCGTCTCCGTTGCGTCAGCGCGTTAAACCCTGAAATCAATCAAGTCTTCCAACGACACCTCGTATCGCTTGTGAACTGCCTACGCTGTATTCTTCAAAAAATGCGTTCGCCGAGTGATCAGCCGTTCGTTGAAGGCAAAAAACGAACGAAAAGTGAACACGCAGCTTGTGTGTGTGTGATTACTAAAACGTTCAGTCGTTGATTTCGCTCCGCATTTGTAAACAAGGATAGTTGAGCGTCCTCCTCCTCACCCCCCCCCCCCCCCCCCCCCCCATGTCTAGCGAAATATCAGTGCATTTCGCATCTAGTTGGTCTGGTGAATACTACCTTGCTCAAACAAACGTCTTTAGCGTTTCAGAAGCTGCACTCGGTTTTTTTTTTCATTCCCGTACGACTATTATATTTATTCCTGACTTGCCGACCATTCATTTTCCCGTGGTTTCATAAACATATACCTTGGTTCTTACTATAAGGCATGAGTGGGCACATATGTGACAATGCACAGCCTTTGAGTGTACTTAACATTTTCGCGTGGCTTATATTCCCATAAAAGGCACTAGTTTTTGACAGCTGTTGGGTTATCACATCCCCGAAACATATTTTTCTACGACGTACATATTCGAAGCAAAGCCTCATTTGTTGTCTGCGCTGCAAAACGAACCAACCTCTTACAGTGCCAATATCAGGAGTAAACGAGGCGACAATAAATAGAATTCACTTGTGCTGACGTGTTCGAAGGTGACAGCGGTGATATGCTGCTGCCGTCGCCGACGCGCGCAAGAACGACCAAGACGCGCGCAGAACCGCCTCCCCGGGTAGCTCTTGTTGGCGTTAGAGCGCTCTACCAAGACGCAGCTGTTTTTTTTTAAGTGCCCTAAACATGCAGTTAGCTTACAGACGTCACCATAACAAGTTGTTTAGTCCGCGGAAAGGCAAAGAGAAGCGAAAGAGAACCAAAACACTGCATGAGCACCTATAAGCCACGCAGCGCTAATCCCGCTAACGCCGCGGAGAAGCGGCGGCAGGCGGCGCAGCGATCGCGAATCTCGAGGCGTATACATTAGTGTGTCGCTACGCAAAACTGATGAGACGCTCTACTAAAACTCCCCTCGCGGTGTTTACATAGCGTAAAAATTTAGCGTTTAGCGTATGCAAAGGCCACAAACGCTGTACCAAAACTTTATTAGCAGCAAAACGGCGTGCGTATGTGAGGTCGCTTGCGTTTACAAAGCTGCACGCCGAGCGCGTACGTTTCAAACCTAGTGACATCGTTTAAATACACTGGCAAGCACAGTTTAACGTAGTCAGATATCAACCGTATGCTCAGGCGACAAGCAAGAGCTTATTTTATGTGGGACGGAGATTGCGCATAAAGGCCCGTTCGCACTTGTGACGAAAGCGAGCGAAAGCGACAGAAATTCCGTCGCTTTGTCGCGCGACGATCGTTTTTGTCGAATGGTCAGGACAAATTTTCGTCGCGTGACAGAATTCCCGTGGCTTTCGCTCGCTTTCGTCGCAAGCGGGAATGGAGAGTTCGGCCGCTGCCGTCTGCTACGCAACTCGGAGGTAACCGCGCGATCTGCTCGGGCCGGACGAACGTGCATACTCCCGCATGGCAGCGCCCCAAGTGGCAGCCGGCCGCGTACGTCGCTCCTGGCGCCCGCCTGGAGCCCGCCCTCGGCACACTAGCCAGTATATTTCAGGCACTATAATGGAGGAAAGATTTTTTGCTTCCGATGAACCAAGTTCTTTGCCCCTGTATTTTTAAATGCGTGAAGTGGTTAGCACGTCGTCCTCACGCATCTCTGTATCGTCGTAGCATCGCTGACTGTCCGAACGAAGCTTGCAGCTAAGCCAATGCAGCGACCGAAGCTGTGTGTGTGTGTGCATCGCCTCCTGTGTGTTGTGGACGCCTTTGTTTCGCGATGAAATGCGACGTTGTGCTTCTGCGGGTGGATAGTTCTTCCCATGGTCTGGATAATCTTTCTCGAGCGACGTACGACTCAACCTCGCATGGGGTATGTGCAGTGTGCGTGGCTAAAAGCCATCGGCTTGTGCGCCAGAGTTAAGTGACTTGCTGTTCGTCCCCGCAAACCGCGCGCGAGGTGAGTACCGAATTTACGACGGGCAGGAGGCAACCCATCCTCTGTCAATCGTGATTCGGACTTTCAACGCATGTTGTGACGTTGTGTTCGTTAGAAACGCATCTCTGGATTGTTTTGAAGTTGAATAAAATGTATGCGTCAAACCCGGGCATTCGGCTCAGGGCGTTCTCTGCGATTGCGCGAAAGAAGTGCCACGGGGCTTGAACGCTTTCTTTATGGAACGTACTCAGGTAAGACAATATCCATGTCGTGTTATGGCCGTGTTGCATTCAATACAAACGGTTAAGCGTTTGTTTTACACTTGTTTCGTTTGTCGTAAAATGCCCAAGCACTCCGGCACTCCGCTGGCAGATCAGCCGGCGAGCCGACGCTGAGCAGACGACTCATCTCTTTGCCGGAAGTGCGTGAAAAAGCCGCCCAATAGCAGGATGTCTAGCTCATGACGAACATCTGGGAATCGATGATGTAGACATGTGAAGATGGCGGCGTCCAAAAACACGAAGGAAAGGGTGAGAAAAAAAACGACAAACTTTGTAACAAAAGTGTGAGCTTTCCGCTGCGCGTAAAAGAGTAATACTTGGCACAGAGGACGTTGACGACCCAATCTAACGGTTGCGCTAGTTCATTTAGTGTGCTCAAAATGCCTTTCAGGGCCCCTTTAATAAACTGAATATCAGTTGGGGATGAAAAGTCGGGCGTCCTGCTGGCACGGCGAAACGTAGCCTTACAGGCGACCCCCGTCAGTACAAAGCGCGTGTGGGGTGGCCCGCCGCATTAGTGGGTTGGGAACGAAATTTATGAACAAACCTGACAGCTCTCGGACGCTTTAAACGTTCTCCTTAACTTGTCGCTGCTGACGTACCGAATAAATGACACTTACCGATTTTCGATGCCGCCTGGACGTCTGATATACACGCACGGCACGGAGCAACAGCATGGGGCTGCGGCGTCGTTCGCTCGCCCCGCAGTCCCCAAGGAATGCCCGCCAGGTGGCGCCTCGATCATTAGAAAATGGCCGACCTGGCAAAACTCTGGTCTATACAATACTCCTACGGGATAACTGGCGGTTTCTAGAAGTCCGGAATGTCCAGCAAGTCCGAATTTTCGGAGTCTAAAAAAACGGTCGGTTACTGCGTATACATTATGATTATGGGCACATTTCATCATCATACTCATCATCATCATCATCATACCATCATCATGGGCGGTGAGTGAAATGATATATACATAAATACATACATACATACATACATACATACATACATACACACATACATACATACATACATACATACATACATACACACGCACGTACGTAAAAACTAAGTTCACGTAACCCGTTCTTGGATTGAGGAGGAGGTTTACCTTGTCCTTCCGTCCATGTATCTGTCTGTATGCCTCACGTGCATGCGTGCGTGCGTGCGTGCACGGATGACGGCTAGGACAGGGTAACAAAACATTCCGACTAACGTACCCACTTCTCTGTATAAGGACACTTACGAGATCATAATACATTGCAACACTATGGTAGAGTATCTACTTTTTGTTTTTCAATTCTTCGTGTGCCCTCCCTTCTCCAGCCTCCACCCATTTTCACGTGCTTGTTTTTTTCTTTTTTCTTCCGTGGTGCATTTGTTTACCAAGCTTTGAAATGTTTTTTTTTTTGTTTTTTTCTGGGGGTAACATGGCTTCTTGAAATAAAATTTTCAGGATACTAATCTTTTTCCGATAACACAGCTTTTTAACTGCGTTTTCAGCTCATTTCAAACAAAAAAAATGAAATGCGCTAATTCAGCTATCCTGTGGTATCGTCCAAGCCCGCCCCTTTCTAAAATCTAAAGTGAGCTGCTCGGGCAGGAGTGTGCGATATAATCCTATCATACCTCAATTCATGTCTTCTGATTAGTATTCCTAGCATCGCAACTAACATTCAAGATGACATATGTTGTCATTTAAACCAGCCTGTTATTTTGGGCTTTGAATTATCTGTCTCTCATATCAGGTAAGCTTACGGTACCGGCAGACTCAAAGGTAGGAATTATGGGCCCTGTTTGACACCTGCTGTTTATCACTTGTTCGGAACCGGAAGTATTGTTTCTAAACAAGGAAGAGCGATTGCGTTTTTAGAGCTATGTTTTAGCAAAACTGCCAATAAAGAGCAAGCATATTGCGTTCTCGACGCCCACATCGTTTCGTACTCACCGCCTTATATATCTATCATCTCCCGCTCTCTTTGCTCTTCAGTGTAAACTTCTGATGGAGGCGAACAGTGAAAACGCCCGTGCGTTAGAGATTTCGACGCACGTTAAAGATCCCCAGGTGGTCAAAATTAATCCGGAGCCCTCCACTACGGCGCGTCTCATAACCTGTGTAGTTTCGGCGGATTAAACCCCATAATCATCATCTTCAGTGCACACAACTTTTCAAACTAATTGCAGTTTCGGGAACGGAGGGGCCTGAGACTGATTCAACATACCTGCGTACATATCTTTTCTGTAATGTTTGCCACACTCTAAATGCTCACAGCAAAGTTGAACTTCTTTTCCACTTAGAAGCGATTTTGTGCTTTGAGACTCCGAGTTGGCGCCAAGCCGGAGCACTCACTGTCCACGCCCTGTTCATGTCCGTGGCGCGCTCATTCACAGAGCTCGTGCTGCTACTCGGCGGCAATAGACAAGGCCGTGCAGCAGGAGCTGAACGCGCTGATGACGCAAACCGCCAGCCATCTGCGGCAGATGCTCGAGGAGCACAAGAAGCCCCGCGGCGGGAAGCAGAAGGGTGAGCCTGCAGGCGGCGTTTTTCGCCCCAGAAGCCTAACCTGCGAAATTCCACAAACTGTAGGTACTAAAATGGTGGTTACTTTATATCAATACTGGTGCGTGAGCGGCGCCATTCTTTTTCTAAATATAAACCCAGGCACGAAGCCCGGCCTTAGCATCGCAAGAAAGGTTGGTACACGTCATTACGTCAACCATTTCTAGGCACTCCGATGTTGCGATTGCTTATCGAATACTTTACAAAAGAGCACAAAAAATAAACACACGAAGACAAAGAATAGACAGGACGCGCGCTCACTCTGAGACCTCACCGCTCGTGTTGTGTATTCTTCGTCTTCGTGTTTTCTTTTTGCGCTCTTTTACAAAGAATTATAACCAACTCAACCAACTGCGAGTTTTATTAAGCTCATCGAACAATTTCCGAGTTTCCGTACAACCACAACCATCCCATTGTGTAGCGTGATTTCACACGTAAACTGGGGGTCTCCTGAACAGCTTTACTGGATTACGATTTTTTAGCATATTTGGTCCCCACCGCCGGCAAGGGCAAACGGTCTGCCGCAGTTAGAAAGGCCTGTGCTGGTTACATTTTCAGAGCTCGTAGATAACCGCGACCGGTTTCTACGGTGCAACTGTCATGGCCGTGGCGCCATCATGATTCTAATTCTAGGTCTGCTTCTCACCCTTTCAGAAAGCCGAAGCGTGGAAATCGGTAGCGACGCCGGCTCAGAAAGGGTAAGTGACTGCTAGTTTTAACTTATTCTGCTCAGTTTAAAGGAATGACACTATAATGTGGGCAACACGTGAAGTTATGCGAATGTATCCCAGCCAACAAAACAGTACTTATGTTGGAGACGAGATGCAAAAATAGCCGTCTATTCACTACTTGATATCAAGATAGGGACCACCGTGTGATCTACACGCAAATTGCCGTAGCGCTACACCATACGGCATTCCTCCAGGTGATCCTCTAGTGCTTTGAGCGCCAGTATAATTTTTTCATTGCAGTTACACTTCCATTTTATGCACATGCATGGAGCGGAGTATGAAACCCCCTCTACACAACAGCTATTTGGGGCAGGAAGCCCTAGTGTCCTGTAACCCTTTTTGCTACCTCTGTGAAGATTCATTTCTACTCCATTCGCTAACCTTTTTTGCAGCAGCAACAGTTTAGCCTCTCGAAAGAGTCATTCATTTAGTACTCTTTTCCGTTTCGAGCCTGTCGCAGTTTGGTCCCTAGAAAGAGACATTCATATAGTAGTCTTCCTTTCCTACCAGTTGCAGTTTATCTCCTAGAAAGAATCCCTCACATAGTACTGTTTTCCGTTTTCAACCAGTCGCAGTTTAGTCCAAAAAAGAGTCACTCATATATTAGTCTCTTTCCTTCCCAACCAGTCGCAATTTAGCCCCCAGAAAGGGTAATTTAAATAGCACTATTCTCCCTTCTCAACCATTCGCAGTTTAGTCCCTCGAAAGAGTTATTCATATAGCACTCTTTTTCCTTCCCAACCAGTCGCAGTTTAGTCCCCAGAAAGAGTAATTTATATAGTACTCTTTTACCGTCCCCAACCAAACGCGGTTTAGTCCCTAGAAAGAGTCATTCATGCAGTACTCTTTCTTCTTCCTGATCAGTCGCAATTTAGTCTCCAGAGAGAGGCCTTTGCAGGCTCGTGCGCGTGTGAGCCGGTACACGACGTTCGACCGTCCGGACGGGGTGCGCTTCCCGGACGAAGACGCCAAGAAGCTGAGCGTCATCGTGGTGGTGCTCTGGGAGCAGTACCTGGAGGCCGTGGTGGGCTGTCATGAGCTGCGCTTCGTGCTCTACGAGCCCCTGCAGAGGGCGCGCGTGACCAGGCTCGCCGAGGCATACGTCATCCTCGAGAAGGACGCCGGCGCGGTGTACTACGACCCCGTCATCAAGTGAGCCTTCCTTTCTGCAGCGGCACGCAGCGCGGCAGCATGTGTTGCGAATCGTGGCTCCTTTGTGCAAACCGCTCTGCGCTCACGTCACTGATAAAAACTTCAGAGACGACCATAAGTGTGACCAGCGAATCTAAGCGTCATTAGAAGTGACAGATTTATTGGTGTATTTATTACAGCGGAGCTGTTACAGGCTACCTCCCTCGTATTATTTTTTGCGTGCGTAGACCGAGAAATTCCGCTACCTTCCTGCTCACTTCGGCACATTCTCTCTCACCGGCCGACTGTTCTTCCTGTTTTCATATAAGATGCCGTAAATTGCACCTGAAAGTAATGGGTTTTCAGCAACCCATTTAGGTTTAAGTGGGAAGGCGACTTTAAGAAGATCGGTGTAAGCGTGGTATTTATAAGGTGGCTTTCCCACATTATGTGTCGAACAGCTGTCATCATTATCATCATCAACGCGGGAGAAGGAGAACACCGACGACCGTCGAGAAGCGGACGCCAACCGTAAGCGCGATTCCTGTTGGGACCTCGAATTCCACGAGGCGGAAAACGCAAGACGTCGGCGGGGCTCAAGTCACTGAGCGCTTCCCCGGAGACACGGCGCTGTTTGAGCGGGAGCTTGTGGCCAACCAATAACCCACAAACAGCTTCGCTGGTCTGCACGATTGCACAGTAGAATGGCACTGAATTTATTTATTTATTTATTTATTTATTTATTTATTTATTTATTTATTTATTTATTCTGCATCTGAAAGATATCCTTTAATTGCGGAGATAAATTTCTCCGACAATTATAGCTCTACGCAACCGGCACCAATTATAGAGGGACAGACAACGGATTTTCGCCGAGTACATTTCCGTTATTCCAAACCAAACGGCCTCATTTAAAACACCTCAACCCTAAATGGTCTGCGGATGGCGCCCTAGAACTACTGAAGTCGGGATTTTTAGATCAACCAGTCATACGTGTCCCGCCAAAAGGAATGCTGGCAACTATGACAGTGAGCGGTGCGGCAACACACTTTCAACTGCACGGGAGAAAAAAGAAGTATTTGGGAACTCGTCCCAGGACAAAACAGCAGTACTGTGCAACCTTTCCTACTCCTTCACGCCGTTCTTGAATCCCGCTTTGAAATCAATGGAGTTGTTTGGACACGTAACGTAGTGTCACGTGTCGCCACCTTTCAGACCTTAGAAATTTTAGTGCAAAAATAAAACTATTTCCGCGCGTTTATTTAGAAATTCTTTGCGGTTACCCCAGTATTGAAAGTGATGGCTCCCGTATCAGCTAAACGACGTGCACACCACGAAAATCTACTGCCTGTCCTTTAAGAGCCGTTTAACATGTTGCATGACAACGCATGGTTGGTAGAAAATAACGCCGTCGGGGGAATAAACTACGAGGCCTTTATTAGTGAACCAGGACATCCTGTCTTGATGCTATTTCGTGTTCTTTCTCTGCAAGGCTTGAACAGTCATTTTTACCAGACACCCACGACTAGAGACCGGAACTTTAGGCACGAAAAATAAAAGTTCTAGGCGCCTATAATAGGCACTGAAAAGCGCCATTTAGGCAAATATAGGCACCAAATACTGGCTTTTAGGCACATATACGCTGCATTCGTATTTACTTCAGCAGCTCATTTTACGAAAAAAATTTAATTTCCAGTAAAAACAACCAGCAAGTATTCTGCTGTGGGAAACTTGTTTTTTTTTTCTTCGTAAAAATAAGTCACACAAGAGTTGCTATTTTAACAGATTTACGTGAAATTCAGGATGATTCCAGAAAAAAGGATTTCTTAAACGCCGTGGTAAACCAGACCCATCTTAATGTGAAGTTTCAAGTTGTCTCCTTTCAGTCGATAATTGTGTGTGAAAAAACAACGCTCAACATCCACTGAAGGTAGGAGAGCGTGCTCGTGTTTCGGGACGCTCCATGTGCTGACTGCATTGTAATATCATAATGTTTGCTGCTCAAAAACTTGGGCAGTTTTTTTGCACAGGGAATCCAGAAATTCTGTCAGACAGAATGGCAGAGTGTCAGACAGGACTGGCTCTATCGGCAACCGGTCCTTCGGGTATGGTGGCAGATCTGTCCTGGACCTTCGAAATGAGCTTAGCGTTCTGAGGCAGAGTGGCGCCCAAGCTCTTATCTGCGAAAATACTTTCTGCAAAGCGTGTGAAATAAGCACACGCAATGCTAAGTCACATTTAAGTGAAGCTTGGTGTAAATATTTGGCGCTGCGACGCTTTTGCCGACCGCGAAGCTGTTAATAACCAGCGAGTGTTTTTGCAGTAGTAGCCGAGTTTTTTAAGGGGTAACAAGGGGCTCTGAAGGAGGAGGAACAATCGGCAACTGCTGCTTGAAGACACAACTGCACCTCGAAGAAAGATCTAAACTGCAGGTACTTTTCACTGACAGAGCAGAACAACCTCCTCAGCTCTTAAAGGGGCACTGACACAAAAATTGTGCATCTTGTTTTTTTTTTTTTGTTGTTGCGATAAGTCGCTAGTGACCTTTTTATCACCTGTAGAAACCTCATTTGCTTCAGCGTGCACGGTTGTTTAATCAGAGGGATTTTCAATGCGGCCAGTCGCAGTTTCGGTTTCAGCGGGTGCCGCGAAATGATGGATTTTTTGTGGACAAAGCTGACCACGTGACCGTCGGAGCGATATCACAGAGCAGAGCTGCCGTAGCACTGTCGAATCCGCGTCGCCGGCAGTTTCTGCGAATGCCCCCACGTACTGATCTCCTGAACCGCTTAATTAAAAAGCGACCGTGGACGTGACGCAGGCGCTGCGAGTGCAAATGCTGCCGCGGCTAGAGAACGACGCGAGACGCTAGAGACAGTGGGTGGCAAGACGCGCGCTGGGAGCAGCCGGCCGGTCTACCTACAGGTCCGCCTACTGATGTGTTCGGCTTAGCACTGCGGCGGATATTCGATTACCGCTCTCGTAAGCGGTGCAGATGACAATTTTTAATGCAACCCGCCATCGCATCATTAACTCCTTTCTTATAAGCTGCCACTTGGGTACAATTTCGTGCAGCGGTAACAAGCTATCACTCGAGCTACCTGCGCCGGCCTGGGCCACTTCGCGGCCGTGGCCGCCGCCTGCACAGCGACCGTGCGGCTCGCTCAGTGGGCTTTTCGTGTCTCCGGCGCGTTTTCGCGTCCAATGTACATAACAAGTAATAGAAACAGAGTGCCTGGAATCGCTATAGAACTTTGGTCGCGGCCAGCTGCCCGATGAGCTGACGAAATCACGGCGCCTCCGCCACCGCCGCCAACGATCGGGTCGTTCGTTCTCGAGAGCAGAAGCTCCGCCCTCCGGCCCTCCGATTGGAGCGGCGAGCCGGGCGAGCCGCGAAAAACGCCGGCAGTGCGGAAGCGGCAAACACAAACTCGTGACGTGTTTGGATGTTGTTTATTTACAAAATATCCGTGGGATGTCGATTGCGCGTGGTCCTCTGCTAGCTGGTCGGTTGCGTTTCGCACACTTTAAAATTGACTTTAAATATGTTCTAGGCTGTATTCGCCGCTGATATTTTGCAGATGATGTAACGCTCGAGGAAAAGCACGCAACGCTATTGGAGAACCCGCAGCGCTCGCCGTAGTTGTCACGACAGGAGAGGCTCTTCGAGCGCTGATCAGACAGCAGTACAACGGAAAATAGAACGTGCCGCGACCTCCTGACGCATTCGGCTCAAGAAAATGAATCGGCCATCTCAAGTGACGAAGACAGCATGGAAAATACGTGACGAAAGAGCAGGCTGAGGAATGCGCCAATGAGGTTACAGTGCCTGACCCAACCATGGAAGTCACTAGTGCACATCCCCACAACGCTGTGCTCACGGCTGCCTCACAGGCGGACTGGTCTGCAACCGATTTTAACGTGTGCGACAGTGACGCTGTTGACAACGGAGGAGCCTACCAGGTTCATTAACGGCGTAAACGTAAGTAAATAAATCCTAATTCCGAACCTCCAATGTAAACGTATGTCCTCTTCATGCATTCCCGCGCCCACGAGAGTCTCAGCACTTTACCAACTAAGGACCTCCAATTCGCCCTCATCTCCGCAGCACCCGCAGAGAAAGTTACAAAACCCATGACGTGCAGAGTTCATCCTGCGTCGGGCACAATCACGGTACTGGTCCATGACAAAAAACAAGCCGATGCCCTACTCAAACTGACGAACCTCGAAATTCGGGGTAAGCAGATTGCTGTGCAAGTCTACCAGGCTCCTGGACGAGCTTCGTGCCGTGGGGGGATCTAGAACATCGACTGCAAAGAAAGCAAGGCTGAAGTCAAGGCGGCGTTGTCGTGCAACCGCCAGAGAATACTTGACGCACGCCCAATGGGCAGCCATGGAGCATGCCTGTTGACGTTTGAGGGGCGACGCCCACCTAGATCTGTGAGTTATTACGGCCGCATTTCTCTAGTCACGCTCTACGAACCCAAATCGGTCATATGCAGTCGCTGTCACGGGTTCGGCCACATAAAAGGCGTGTGCCCTCACGAGGCAGTATGTGACACATGCGGCAAGAACCACGGAAACGATACCGCTGCCGTCACTAAATGCAAGGAAGCAAATACAGTGACCTGCCGCAACTGTAAGAAGCAGGGACTAATGGCTACCGACCCAAAATGTCCGACTAAAATTAAAGCTGATGCTGAACTAGCCGCAAAACGCAGACCACGGTCACAGACCCGAGGGAACAGATACGGTCCCCTTCAATCACCGAGCGGTGGCAGAACACCCGGACAATGCGATGCGGAGATAGCAATCATGCCTCGCAAGAGTGTACCACTACAGCAATGCCATCGTCAGCAAATGACGAAATACACGGACAGCAGCAATGTTCGAGCTACTCGCAACCGGCACGTCTCCTACGCCGCGGCGACCACAACACCCAGCCAGCTCGAAGAGACTGCAAAGACGTCAAGTAGTGCCACAAAGGAACAACCCCTACTGAAGGGCATCCTGCAAGAGGAAGCCACTATTCAAGCCGAGTTGGAAAAGCTCCCGCAAGAAGCAGAGGACCTACGACGACGACTTAAAGAAACGGAAGCGCGGCATACCGCCCTTCTCAAGCGACTCCGCGCTGCACGGCGGGAACAGCCGTACACCGGGCGACCGCCGGCAACAGCGGATTCCGCTACGGCAACCATGCAACCAACAGGCCTGGCACAGCTGCTTCATCAACTGTTTCTACCGTTTCTTCAAACACAAGAAAAGCGCTGCCAAGCACAAGAGCAACATTTCCGGCGTCAACATGAACTCCTTCAGCGGCTTGTCGCATCCCGCGCTTAGCTACGCAGCCTTGGGCGTGCCGCCCGGCATTCACCCCCACCTGGTGTTCGCGAGATAATCAGGAACTGGGTACGTGACCTTCGATCAATCTACGGACTTGACAGATACTGTTAACTGGACATGGCTCCGCCACTTATAGTGCAATGGAACTGTCGCAGACTCCTCCGTGAAGTCTCCGCTTCTAGGCTTCACCTTCAATCCTTCCCACACCCTCCATCTATCATACTCCTTCAGGAAACCCACGGTGTATACAACATTGCAGGGTACGATTCATTCATACAGCCCTGTTTGCCGACTCGCCGCGATCCCAATCCTCGTACCTATGCTGTGACATATGTCCTCCGCACATTACCAACTCACCAGGTAGATATTTCCGAATACAACTCGACCACGTCGGAATCAGTCCTTACTCTCACTCAATTTCCTGGATGCTCTGCACCACTAGTTCTCATGAGTTCGTATTGGCTTCCTGAGGGGAGACACGCTTTGGGGTGAGTAGGTAAGCTGCTCCGCTCCTACCGCGATCATGTTGTTGTTTGGGATGGGGATTTTAACGCCCCAGATCCCGATTGGCTCTACACCTACACCTCACCAGCAGGTCAACTCTTAAGGCGGGTAACTCAGCAACTGAGACTCTATGCTTAATGACCTAACCAGTCCGACACGACAATGAGTTGCCAAAGAGATACGGTTCCCGATCTCACTTGTGCAATAGGCTTACCTTCAGCTACAAGGGAGGTCCAAGATAATTCTCTTGGCAGTGATCATCATATTATTCACACAACTGTACCCTTGAATGGTGCTTCAGTTCCGTCACCGCAAAGTGCTCACCTCACTAATTGGAGTGGTTTCCGGGACTCAATCGATACGGCTGCGATATCTGATTCAAGTACCTTGAATTCGGCAATTCTTGGCGCCTCTCGACCCCATACCAAGCTTATTGCTCTATCCGACACACATCCGGCAGTTGATGCACATATCTTACGTCTTTGGGATCAGCGTCATGCACTTATGCACCGATGGAAGCGGAATAATAAGCGCAACCGCTCCCTCAAAGCACGAATCGATGCCCTCACAGTCGAGGCTCTAGAATATGCGCGAACTCTTGAAACATCCAACTGGCTGCCTTTCTGTGACTCTCTGAGTGGAACACTGCATACAACTCAAATTTGGCAGCTTATTCTGGACAGGCACGACGATCCACGCACATCACATCGTTGCGGCTGCAGACAGGTCTTACCTTGGCTGATTTGGCTGGCAAACTTCAAGCTTATTTCTTTCCTTTTCCTTCTTTGCCTCCTCCCCCACCTCCTGTCACTTGTGCCACTCAAGAACCTATTGACGCAGAATTTACGTCTGCTGAACTGCGCGCAGCACTCACCGATTGCAAACGACACAACACCAGTACCGGACATGATTACATACTCCCACTTCGGCAACTTCCGGACCCCGCTCCAGAAATTCTTCTACATTTCATCAATGAAGCATGGCTAACCGGCTCTATCCCCCTGAGTGGAAGACTGCTAACATCCGCCCCATCCCCGAACCAGGAAAATCACTTGCTTTGAACAGTCTACACCAAATTTCACTTACGTCCTGTGTTGGAAAACTGATGGAACGTATGGCCCTGCATCGTCTCACTTGGCTTCTCGAACATAGCCAATTCTTTGACTGGACTATGTCTAGGTTCCGCGCTCACAGGTCGATACAGGATACAATGCTGCTAATACAACAAGAGGTGTACGCATATCCGAGTGCAGCCCAACTTAAAGCAATCGTAAGTTTAGACTTCCAAAAGGCGCTTGATGCAATTTATCACTCTGCCATTCTTGAGTAAATCCGGCTACTTACGCCAAGCTCCCGACTGTACAACTACATGCACAATTTTCTGACCGCGCAACTTCACTCTCTGGTATTGTAGGACTATCGCCAAACCCCCTGGACTCCTACCAGGGGCGTTCCTCAGGGATCTGTTCTTTCCCCTACTCTTTTCAATTTAGCACTTCGCCCCCTGCCTCGTCTGCTTCATTCCATTCTTAATCTCTCCTTTGGACTGTACGCTGACGATATAACCCTGTGGTGTCCTTCAGGCAGCCCAGCTGAACTGTCCGACACACTTCAGGCTGGCATTGATGCTGTCCACTCTTTCGGATCAAGCGTAGGACTCACACTATCTCCGCAGAAATCTGAGTACCTCGTGGTCACTGACGAGCGTTTGCGGGCTAAAGCTAGCGACCAACGTTCTCAAATAGAACTCACGATTGATGCCACCCCTCTTCCACGTAACGCCTGGCTGCGCGTCTTCGGCTTTGACCTGCAGGATGATGGGAAGGCCTCACAGTGGCTCAATCAATGTAAGGTTCAAATTACCCAACTCATTCACATAATCGGCCCGCTGACCCGACGTCGCCAAGGCCTACGAGGACACGATATTACGCGACTTGTGAACTCTCTAATATACACTCGCATTCTTTACGCCCTGCCATACGTAAAATTAACGTCATCGCAGCGATCCCAGCTTGAGCGGCTCATCAGACCTGCCACCCGCCTGGCTCTAGGGGTACCTAGATACGCCCCCCTTGCTAAATTGGAGGCTGCTAGGCTGTTCGCGTCTCTGTCAGATCAGGTTGATCTTCATTCGGCGGCCCAACACACTCGTCTCCAGCTTACTTGGCATGGCCGTCTTCTTCTATCCTCACTTCATTATGAGGTTTCGTCTCTACCCGACATTGCACCGACTTACCCCCCTTGGTATCTTCTCCCTCGCGTAACAGTTCCTGCCATTCCAATCAACGTATCCGCAACCTCACATCCAGGACCTCGTCGAGCTCGAATACGCACTCTTCGCTACCGCTACGGTGATCTAGCAACAGTTGCGTACACATATGCCTCCTTCTCCACCAAAGACGCACGCGGGGTCGCAGTGGTTGTTCGTCCTGCCCACCCGCCCTTGCAGAAAAGATACTCGGGCGTTCCTTCCGTCCAGTCTCTCGAGGCTCAAGCAATCACTGACGGCATCCTATCCTTAGACACTCCCGGTAACCACGTGACTCTCAGCGACGGTCAGGATGCTCACCGCTTGTTCCAGGAGCAGTTGCTTCCCATCAATATGATGCGTACACTCCACACTCACCTGGTCAAACACACTGGTACTAGCTACGTGCTAGACTGTGTTCCCGGTCACGGAGGCGTCCCGGGCAACGAGCTGGCGCATCAGCTCTCCCGTGCTCCGTCCCAACCGGAAGACTCGGAGACGCCCTGGCCAACCCCTTCCCACCCATCCACGCAGGAGCGACAAGCCCGTCTTCATCGACGCCAGACTGTGCAACAGTTAGTCAGCAATAGGAAGGCTGTACCGTCTCCCTCTCACCTGTTATCTCGGGCAGATGCTTGTCTTATCCGGCAAGCGCAAACGGACACCCTTCCAAGCCCACACATACTACATCGATTAGAAGGCCATCGCAGCCCTGCACGGTGCTCTAGGTGTTCTGGCTTTCCCAATACGCCGCATGTTCTTTGGGAATGTTCTGCTTCGCAACCATCACTCTCAACTCATCTTAAATCCCTTTCACCTCCTCCCCCTTCCCTCCAAGACTGGCTCGCGCCACCGCAAGGACCGGGCCGAGCTGCCTGGTGGCGAGCTCTAGAGGCTCACATTCGTCAGGTCCTCCCGTCTGTATAGATAATTTTTTTTTTTAAATGCAGAGCATTTCAGTAACTCATCATGTCACCCGCGTTGACGTCCGTAGTCGTCCGTAGTCGTAGTCCACACCCCTCCCCCTGCACTATATAAAAAAATACTATCCGGCGCCTGGTTTCGATCCCTCGACCCTGCGGGCGGAACGCAATGTGCATGGTGCTCTACCCACTGCGCCACAAAGCCGACACAGAATGGGACGCTACAAACGCGCCTTATATCGTTGACTCATTCAAATTACTGCTGACGAGCGCTCTCTCGTCGGCAGTTGCCACAAGTGCAACAACATTAACGTAACGCAAACTACTTAACGTCGTGCGCCCCCGGAAATGCTCGGCATTTGATCGTGCCCCTCGCGAGGGGGATGTTTCGCTGCGTCGCCATGCGAACAGTTTGCCACGCTTTAGTTTCAGTTCTTTCTTTGCTGGGGTGCCGACGAGCGGCGCCACCTCCTCGCACTTCGCCGCGGGAGGATCCGCGGCGGGGGTGAGAGATGGCGCTGGCGTCTCCGTGGCCGCGTCTGCGGCCTCCGCGGGCACCGGGGCCGGCGCGGGGTTTCTTTCTTTTCCATATTGCCGTGAACCATATACGGGTTTGTTTATTTATTTTCCTTTCAGAACCCCGGACTTTCGGGGTCTTTTTTTGTGAGTGTGTGTTAATAAGTTTATCAACAACAGAATTGCACTGGTTTTCCCCTTGGAGGCGTCTTTGATCTTGAGTGGTAGGTTGTGTTCCGTTGAATTTATTCTTTGTTCGTTTTTTTTTTTCATTGCGTTAGCAATAGATAGGGCACATCGGTAAAAGTTTTCGCCGTTGGTCCGCGCCCACAGCGCGTCGGAAGGGCATAGAACAAAACAGCTCGGGCGGACAGGGGGACGTCGGTGAGTTTGGCCGCGGTGTCACTGCGTACGGGCCTCTGGTGGCTCGGCCGATGTGGCGAGGTCGAGGTGGCGGGAGCTCGAGCGCGGTTTGCGTTTCTCGGCGTGCGTGGCACGGCTCGCGAATTTTTATCGCCAATGGCGTGCGACAAACACCCAGTTGCGGGCTTCTGAAGCGAGAAGAGTCCTTGCAGAACATCGACAAAAAACCAAAAAAGGAATATACCAGTACAACCCAAAAAGGTATTTTTACGCTCTAAAGAGCCCATATATACCCATATACTCCAAATAGGCGCTAATAGACCCTTGTAGTCAAAGTAGGCAGATATAGGCACAATGAACCTTAAAATGTTCCCCTTCCCTTAGTTCATGTCTATATGTTTAATAGGCTTCAAACGGACTCAAGAAAAAAATAGGCATTTTGCATAAGGTTCCGGTCCAAACACATGACGTTCATATGAGTAATTTTTGTTCAATTTATGTACGGATTGGTGCTTGTTAATGCGCTTGTCATTTAAGTATGGCGGCAGCTGAGGCTTTTAGAAGGAAACAATTCGTAAATTCACCTTTTCATCTGAACTCAATGAGCTGTTAGGCCGCGGTAAAACATCGTCACTTGAGCCGTACTTTTCGATTTTCGTGGTTGTGACAAACAGCCGACACTCGTAATCGCAATCCGGCTAAGATTTGCTTGGGCGGGCTACCACATTTAGCTTATTTTGTCTACTGTTCAGTTTATATGATGTCTTTGTGATAGGTACCACGCTTGTTCCTGGCCGTATTTTTAGAATTCTCTGTGGATAAAATTTTTTGAAAGACGCCGGTGGGTTTTACACGTGGCGCCGCAGGCGAAGCAAAAAGTTGTTAAAATCCCGCAAGGTAAAACACGGTGTGAACTCCACGCTATGTAACACGCGGTAAGACATGTATGTACGCGTAGCAAGCACAGTCAAGACTGTTTTGGGGATGCAATCAAACAAAAAAAAACACCTTTCTTGGGCAGAGACGTCAAATACAGCGTGCCTAACTACCACCCTAGAATTTCTTTAATCCGGCTAACGCCAACGTTCGGTTTTAATTTAGAGCACTGCAATTTTAATTTGGACATAGCTGTAAATGAATTCCGCCGTGCATGCTTCTTGCGCTGATTTGCAGTGAAGATTACTACCGCAAGCTGGCACAGAAGATCCGCAAGTCGACCTACTTCAAGATGTTTCCGGTGTTGGAGGTAGACTGCTGGCCCTTAGACGGAAACTACAAGAACACACCCATCATCTTTGAGGAGCGCTACCGCACAGTTCGAAGCACCCCGACAAGTGAGGAAGGCAAGCGAATGCTTTGTTTAAAAACAAAAGCGGTTGTTCACCAAACCTGGCATTGATAAGGCCGAACTTGAAGCAAAATTTTGCTTTTCGATGGCTTAACGGGGAGATTCCACTCATAAGGTGGTACCGCCATCCTAAACCCCAGCGCTGAGCTGAGCCGCCAAAGACAGGTGCAGCTACAGCAGCGTGCGAGCTTCGCCGACTTTCACAAACACCGCGCTAGAGTGTCTTAGCATCCGACAATGCACTGCACCTTGATAGCTTCTCAATGCATGAACTTCACTTCACTTCGGTTCAATTCAGTTATTCAGTTTAGTAAATGAAGGCCGCGTCATCTCTAGGTACTCGTAACTATAAATTGGAGCCAGGTACCTGTAGTCAAATTCCCACTGCTGCAAATGGACACTCAAATAAAAATTTAAAAAAAGGTTCTAAGGACTTCTTATTTTAATATGACTGCTTAAATTTCCTCTAAAAAAGTTTCTTCCCTACAATAATTTAGTGTGAAGTAGTTCAGGCGACTTGGAAGGGCCTCAATGTGGAGCTTGGTCTTGTAAATCCGGCTTTCTCTTGTTGTCTTTTACAGTGAAGCGTAGTTATAAATGGTTGGGTTCTTGCGCGTGTCGAAACATGTGTCGCGCGTTTCTCAGCAAGCTCAGCGCACAAAGCTGAGCTACACGAAATTCGGCGATCTACTTGAGCGAGAAGCGATGCGCGTGCATACTCACATCGTAAGTGAAAGCTTAGGGGGCCCCCAGTTTGTCGCAACACAAGAAAACTCTTTCACAGAATCCGGCCAGCAATGATTAAAAGTGGCGCAATAGCACAGGGCGTGATTCTTTTACGAACTAAGTCTGCTGGCCCGCTGCGTGCTTATCTACAAGGCGTCGTATAGTCTACGGCACTGGACACCCCCAGTCATGGCCTCCACATGACAGCGAAGCTAATTTCGCAGTTACGTCACTCTGTTCCCCACGCTTACTCCGTTTTCTGTTCGGTGGTACCCCATAAAAACACCCCCTTCACCCCAGAGGGACTCGTCCTTGGCTGTATAAAAGCATGTGCCAGTTAACGGACTGGGGCATTCGAGCCTGTTTTAACAAAAGAGCTCTTTTAAGCTTTGGGTTCCGCCGTGGAGCGTTAAAAGGGTGTAAGGATGAGAAAAGGCGTTCTTGTGAGTACCTTAAAATAAGGGTATGGGCAGTGCAGCTACGCGGTACAATGTGGATCAGCTGAGCGCGCAGCTTGACATAGGCACATTCAACACGCACAAGTCACACTTTGACCATAAATGAACTGAGCAAGAAAACCAGTGGGATGCATGGGGAGAACGCGCACGTGTTTACATCTGCTCTTCTTGCTTTTGCAGCTGCAGCTGAGGAAAGTCCTCCAATAGAGTGGGTGGGCTGGTCGCAAGAATCAGATATTTAGGGCTAATTTTGAAATTATTCATTTTAATTTGAGCATATATAAGTCAGCATGCGGATTTGCAAAAACCGTTTTAATCGTGCGGTAGTTATTATGTTCATTAAGTCATATAATTTTATGTAATGCCCAACACATGTTCCATACCATTTCAATACACCCAAAGAAGGGCGTTCGTTATTTCAACACAATTTTTCCCACAAGTGAGTAAAGCTACAAATTAGGGTTTTGGAAACAAAACAACAACGGGTGTGAAAGACCGCCAACTAAGAAAAGGGAGTAAAAAATCTCCGACTTTGGAGGTGTTTTATACCCGTTTAGACGGGTGCACTGAACATTTTCTACAAGCGGGGGGAGGTTTTGTACGTCGTAGCATTCTTATGCCGCCTGTCTTGAGTGTGAGCTTTTTCCATCCAATTTTTTTATTTTTTCTAAATCCTGTCTGGTCAATTATCTCCAATCACGCTATTATGACGATTGCAGGTGAAACTTTCGCGAAATCTTCATTGTCGTGGAAATTCAGGTTGTTAAACACTTCGCCATTTTCCGTAATTATTTTATATTTTTAGTATTTATTTTTGTTTTTTTTTAATTTCGTTCGACCAATCATGTCCATTTACGCTATTAGAACGATTACAGGTGGAACTTTCACGAAATCTGCCTTATTGTGGGTACGTTTTGACATTTTCCGTAACTTTTAAATATTTTTTTTTATTTCTTTGTTTTTCAAAATTTCGTTCGACCAATCATATCCATTTACGTTATTACAACGATTACATTTAGAACTCTCGCGAAATCTGCATTATTTGGGAAATGCAGGGCGTTACACGGTTCGCCATTTTCAGTAATTATTTTATATTTTTCTTATTTTTTTATTTTTTCAAAATTTCGTTCGACCAGTTATACGTTTACGTTATTGTAAATATTACAGGTGGAACTCTCGCGAAATCTGCATAATTGTGGAAATGCAGGGCGTTACACGGTCCGGGCAGGAAGGGGTACTCGGCAAAGAATGCTGCGCCTTGAAACTGCGCCGCCTGTAATGGGTGCACCACCGCAGACAGGGTGTCATAACAGTGAAGCCAGCTTTCGAGCCTGTTCGAGTGTGAGCACAAGGGGCGCATGCGTATGCGCACTTCTCCCTATGCCATTTTAAAGGTGCTAGTCTTTTGGGGGGATACTAAAACACACAAAATGGCGCAGCTCGCACCAGGGGTGCAATGCTAAACAAACAACGTAGCTGGGGGTCGCCCTAGCTTGTTTCCTCATTGGATCCGCTGTCAGTGTGAAGGACATGTGCACACTGTAACAGCTTCCTAAAATCCGGTTAAGCTTGGCCTCACCCCTCAGCACTTAGTTTAGCCTAGCAAAAACAGCGCAAAGCCTAACAAAACTAAGCAAATCCTATCCAAACCTAGCAAAACTTAGCGACACCGGAAGAAGATAGGTGGACCCCTAGCTCCACTGTGGGTTTTTTTTTTTTTTTGCGACTGAGCAGTTATTTAAAATCTTTTCAACACACTACAGAGAACCAAGGGTGTAGCAGTCGGTCAACACCCTCTTCGCCATACAAAAAGAGTGTAAAGCTACAAATTAGGGTGTTGGAACCTAAGAAAAGGGCCGTAATGACTTTCCAACACCCTTCTCCCACTTATACTACACCTCTTTTAGGCAATAAGGGCGTAAAAAGCTTTCGTGTGCATATATAGTCGTTTTAATTCTAAAGGTTCCAATTGACGTTTCACTTGCCAATGCTAAACTTGGGCAATGAGGCGCACCGTATGGAAACGAGCGATCATTGCAGACGAACATTGTTTTTTTTTTCCTTTGAACATTTCTTACGAGGTGAGGAGGAGGGTATGAGGGTATGTCTAGCACTCCACGGTGCAATTATACATGCATGCATAGCCTTTGTCAATCAACAGTTGAACGCCTTTTCCACACCCTTTTAACACACTAAAAAAATGAAGGGTCAAAACGGGTGTATAGCTACGAATAAGGGTGTTGAGGTTCAATAAAAAGGGTGTAATAGCCTCCCTAAACCTTTTTTACATTGATGATACAACCTTTTTGGCCAAAAAGGGTGTAAAATGTTTAGTGTAGGTTATCGTCAGCCTTAAAAACTAAAACAACAAACGAACAACAATGAGAGCAAACAAACATTTGTAAGTCAGTTCCTGCGTATCTCGCTCTCAACCGCCGCGGTGGCTCAGTGGCTAAGGCATTGCGGTGCTGAGCACGAGGTCGCGGGTTCGATTCCCGGCTGCGACGGCCGCTTTTCTGATGGAGGCGAAAAGCAAAAACGCCCGTGTGTACGAGATTTCGGCGCACGTTAAAGATCCCCACGTGGTCAAAATTAATCCGGAGCCCTTCACTACGGCGTGCCTCATCACCAGCGCTGCGTCGGCCCGTTACACCCTACAAGCAATCAATCAAATCAATCAAGCGTATCTCGCTGTCCCTCTCATCCTTGTTTTGTTGTTTTTTGAGCTGTTAATTCAAGAGCACAAAACAAAGCGACAATAAAAAGTGGGTTGCACTCTTTGTACCCGTTTGACCCAACTCTACTCGCGCTGATTACATCCTCACCGATTAGCAGAGCTTGAAATTATACAGCAGCTTAATCTTATTTCCAGGAAGATCAACCGTCTATTCGGTTTTGTTACTGTTTAAAACTAAATCGGTAAGAGCTATACTGATTGTGGGGTTTAACGCGCCGACGCTACACAGACGATGAGGCACGCCGTAGTGGAGGGCTCCGGATTAATTTTGACACGTGCGAATCTTTCAACATGCGCCAAAATCTCAAACAAACGGGCGTTCTTGCTTTTTGCTCCATCATAAAAGCGGCTGCGATGACCTGGAATTGAACCCGCGTCCTTGTGCTCAGCCGCACAACACCATAGCCACTGGGCCACCGCGGCGGGTTCCGTAAGAGCTTCGAGTATCTGCTACGTAAAGAAAAAAGACAAAGAAACTTCGCAGCTTTTAACGTTAGCGCAAGATGAGTGTAGGCCAGCCATAAGGCTACATAAAATTGACCACAGGCAATACAATTTCAACAACTGAATTAAAATAAAGCACATTCCACAGAAAATAGTATCAATTATTCCTAAAATTCGGGTGCCTTATTTTAAGTTATAGATGTTCCAACCGAAAGGTTTGGCCGGAATACACAAAGGAAAAAATGAAAGCCGTTCCACCCAACGTGAAAGCGGTCAGGAGTGAAGGGCAGCGGTTCGCCATACGGGCTGTGGCGCCGTTTTCCGCTCTTTGCTACCACCCCCCACGCTCTTACCCTCCTCCCTGTCTCCCTCCTCTCTTGATGAAGTGAAAATCAATGCAAATCAATTTTCCCGCCTTCGCAGTGCTCGTGCGCCTTCTCGTGGGACAGCTCACGTCTTTTTCTTTATATTTTGTTTATTGTTCTGCTTTCTGTGCTTGCTTCCACCTCGCACCTGCTGCAGCCTTCCTGCACCATTTCGAACGTGCCGTTTTTCTTCCTCGGCAACCACTTTTTTTCGCTTACTGTCGTAACAACCAACCCAATGAGCATTCCCAACTAAAAGGAGGCGGGACTGCCGGTTAATAACATACCGTATTTACTCGATTATAAGCACGCCCCTTTTTTCCACGATGACAATTTACAAAGTGAGGGGGGGGGGGAGGGGGTGCCTAGATTCGAAAAACCTAGATTACCCCTCTCCCCCCCGCCTTCTTAGTTCGCGGCCGTATTTATTTATTTATTTATTTATTTATTTATTTATTTATTTATTTATTTATTTATTTATTATTTATTTATTTATTTATTTATTTATTTTATTTTTTATTTATTTATTTATTTGTTTATTTATTTATTTATTTATTTACCATCAAGGTCAATAGACCTTATAGAGGGGAGTGGTTAAGGAGAAACAGTAAAAATAATAACAGAACGCCAGAACAAAAATAAAGCTACAATAGTTATACAGTCAGCACGTTTCCGGTCATACAATGTTAGCTGTTGCGTTCTTAAAAAGGTTGAAGTCTCGAATGGTTGCTGTCCGGTTTGGAGAGGACGCCACCAGGTGGCCGAGTCGTGTTGACATGCGGTGCGTGGGCTCCCGTTAAATTTCGCCCAATCTTCAGCCAAATCTGCCATCCAGTGGATTACTGGGCCCCTCCCGATTCCTCGCTGCGAGCGGCGTCGAACAAACCTATTCTCAAGTCGGTGAGTGGACTGCAAGAATATTTACGACGATTTGAATTTCTGAAGCGAGGCCTGCCATGAACATATAGAACTGTCAATAGAACTCACGAGCGAGCATAGCAGCCACTTGCGCGTGCACCGGAGCCCGCCGTGGCCGAACGCCACGTGCACGTGCTGGCTCCCCAGCGTCCAACTGCCACCGAGGAACGCAAGCATGGTTGATGCGATGGAAACGGCCTCGTCGCCCGAGGAGTCATCGATCCCGATCGTAGACGAATCGGGCCGGATGTGCATGGAGGTTACCGGAGAGGAAGTGACGACAGAGGATTACTTGGAAAAGGTGGGCTGGAAGGTAGTCAGCCGCAATAAAAAGCCCAAGGAGGAACGAGCGCAGGGAACCTCGCCCCAGACGCGGTCGGACACGAAGACATTCGCAAGGAAAGCAGCAGCAGCGGCAACGATGGCAGCAAGGATGCCCAACGTGTTGCCGAAGGAGGACAACAAAGTGGTCGTGCGCCCGCGAGGCGGACTGTGCATTGCGAAGACGCCCATCGCGATCATCGAAGAGGCGATCGCAGCAGCGGCCGGCATCACCAAAGAAGAACTGGCGAAAGACACCTTTCTGCCCAACAACGAGCAAAACATCGTAATTGTGAGTACCCCGGACTCTTCTAGAGAATGCAAGTACTCTACAATTAAAGAGATCTTGATCGGAGGACAGAAACACGAGGTAGGGGCATACGCAACGGCCCCCGATAGCATGACGAAAGGAGTAATCCGAGGAGTACCAATACAACACACGCAAGAAGACATAATGGAAAGGATCATAACGGAAAAGAATCCAACAGTAACGGGCGCTAGACGAATTGGAACTACAACCACGGTCATCGTCACCTTCGAAGGCGACAAGGTACCGAACGTGGTGTTCTACGGATCGGGTGTAATGAAATGCAGTCTGTATCGCAAACACTTTGATTTCTGCACAATCTGCGGAGAAGTAGGCCACAGAAGAGACGTATGCCCAACTCCAAATGTACGAGTGTGTTTCGACTGCGGAATGAAGAATCCGAAAGAAGGACACGCGGAGGTTTGCAAACCGAGGTGTAAGCTATGCAACGGCATGCACCCGACCGGAAGCAAGTCATGCAAGAACAAGTACAAGACGCCGTACGTGGTCACCAAAAGGAGATGGGCAAGAAAGGAGGCTGAGGAGGAAAGACGTAGGCAAGAACAGGAAAATCTCGCGCCAAGTAGCTTCCCAGCACTGGGGAACAACGGAAGAGCTAAAAGCCAGGAACGAGCGCCCCGCTCGCTAAGCCGTAAATCGGAAAGGTTAGCAAGCGGCAGCATTAGCCGGGACGTGAGCAGTGGACGATCCAAGTCAAAAGACAGAGTCAGCTGGAGCCAAATAGCCCAAGACAACGGGAAGAGGAAAGCAGAGCCACAGCCAAGCACGTCGAGAGGACCGAACACCCCGGCCAGCGGGAAGATCGGACAAGGCGTGGAAATCGGAGCATACAGGGCATTACAGGAAACAGTGGAGAGGCTAACCAGGGAGAACGCGCAACAGCGCAAAACCATTGAAAATTTGGAACGGAAGCTAACAGAGACAATAGAATTAATGAAGAAGAGCATTAGCCAACAACAGCAAGTGCCACAGATACTGCAAGCGGCTCCAGCGACCGCAGACAACAGCGAGGCAGCGGGGAAACCATCACCAACCTCAGAGCCGGCGCCAAAGAGGAGAGCTCTCGAGCTCCTCAAGGAACGCAAGCTCGCCGACAGAATGGACAGAACGGAAGACAGTATAGAGAAGATAACAACACGCATGACACAGAACGAGGCTCAACAAGCAGCACGGTTCGCAAGACTGGAACAAGCGCTTCAAAGCCAAACGGAATCGATGCAAGAGAACATCGCAGCAGCTGTACAGCAGAGCGTGGCGGCAGCAGTGCAGCAGAGCGTGGCGGCAGCAGTACAACAGTGTGTAGCAGCGGCCGTGCAACAGAGCATGGCGGCAGCATTACAACAACTCAGAGAAGAGTTAAACATGAGCAACCCAACATGGACCGCAGCACAACCAGCACAGTAAACGCTAACAGTCTCGTGGTCTGGCAATGGAACTGCCACGGTTTCGCAAGTAAGAAGGCAGTCCTACAACAGCACATTCGACACTCAACCAGGAAGCCCGACATCATTCTGATTCAGGAGACCCTCGTAGAGGAGACCCACCTCCCAGGGTACAAGACCTACGCCAGCCCGCCCAGCCGAGTTGCCAACGGCAAGGGACGCGGCGTGTGCACCCTGGTGAGGAAGGGACTGAAGTACGAGGAAAGGGAAGGACTAAAGAAATCACTGATTGAACACACGATGATAGAAGTTATCACCGGACAGAAGCGGAAACAGAGCACCTTCATCATGAACATCTACAGCAGCCCGAGCCACCGCAGGCAGAAATTCAAGGCACTCCTCCATAAGGCTTGCAGAACTGCCGGCAGGGACGACAACCTAATCATATGTGGGGACTTCAACGCACACAACCAAGCATGGGGCTACATCACAAACAACGCCAAGGGAAACAGTCTTCTAACCGATGCTACGGAAGAGGGACTTACACTCATAACAGACCCAACGTACCCCACGCGGATCGGCAATTCAACGTGCCGAGACACCACGCCAGACCTTACCTTCGTTAGAATACCACAAGACGGTCGAACCCCATCTTGGATCAACACCGGTCACAACCTAGGCAGCGACCACTTAATAATCGAGGTGACGCTACCGCTTAAAGGAAAATCGGACGAGAAGCGCATCCACAAGCTCACAGACTGGGACCTCTACAGAACCCTATTACCGAGCGAAGAGGAAGAGATACAGGACGTGAACGAGTGGTCTAACAAGATCATGGAAAACGTCACAGCAGCAACCAAGGAAATTGAAACGGATGTGGAAATCGTAAAGATGGATAGCCACCTAGCGCACATGCTGGAGGCAAAGACCTCCATCCACAAGAGATGGCAGAAACAACGCACCAACCGGAGACTACGAAAGAAGGTGGCCGAGCTAAATCACGCCATCGAGAAACACTGCCGATCGCTCTGCCGACAGCAGTGGAACGAGATGTGCAGCGCAGCCGACGGCCAATTACACGTAGGAAAGACGTGGGCCATGCTCCGTCACCTACTGGACGAAACAAAGACGAAGTCTTACCAGAGAGACAGTCTGAACAAGACCCTAAACAAGGCGTTACGGGAACTGGGAAAGGAGGAGATGCACAAACGAATCAACGACAAGTATCTACCGGAACACCCAGAGGAAACGCATCCAGACTACTGGGGCATGGTGAACGAGAACCTGGACAGAGACATCGAGATATGGGAGGTACGGACGGCGGTACACGAGCTGAACTGCCGATCCGCAGCCGGTCCAGACAATGTTACGAACAAGGCACTCAAGCATCTCAACGAGGCTGCGATCGCAAGCTTGACGGCTCTCTTCAACAAGTGTTGGAGGGAGGGCAAGCTACCCCAGACCTGGAAGACAGCCAAGACTATCCTAATACCAAAGCCAGGAAAGCCGCCGGGTATCGAGAACCTCCGTCCCATATCTCTGACTTCGTGCGTCGGCAAAGTGCTGGAGCATGTTCTGACGAACAGATGGCAGGAATACCTCGAGGACAATGACCTGTATCCCGACTCCATGATCGGATTCAGGAACAAGCTGAGCACGCAGGACGCGATGCTCCAACTAAAGGCGGAGATCCTGGACGACGAGACCAGGACCAAGGACAACAAGGCAATACTGGGGCTGGACTTGCAAAGTGCCTTCGATAAATTGAAGCACTCGGCAATTCTAGCACAAGTCTGCGCCCTGAACATGGGAGCCCGGACGTACGACTACGTTAGGGACTTCCTAACGGGGCGCACGACAAAGATCCAAGCAGGTGACGAAACCCTCGAGGAGAAGAAGCTCGGCAGCGTAGGGACCCCACAGGGCTCGGTTATCTCGCCGTTGCTCTTCAACCTCGTCATGATTGGAGTTGCTCGCCGCCTTGAGTCGCTAGCGGGCGTACGGCACACCATATACGCCGATGATATAACGCTATGGGTTCCAGGCGGCAGCGACGGACATATCGAGTCAACACTACAGCAAGCAGTCGATACCATCGAAGACCAGCTGAAAGGAGCGGGGCTTATCTGCTCGCCAAGCAAATCGGAGCTCCTGGTGGTTCCACCCAGATGGAAATTAAAAACGAGCGAGGGCAACACGGTCAACAACCGAATCGTGGTACGGACCGGCAACGGACAAGAGATTCCTGAGGTCAGGAAGATCCGAGTGCTGGGCTTTCAAATCGAAAAGAATCGCACCAACGGGGAGACGGTCCACCGACTCCTAACTAAAGTCACAGCGGCCACTCGCCTCATAAAGCGGGTGGCCAACAAGAAAGCCGGCATGCGGGAGGACAGTCTGATACGACTGATCCAATCGTTTTCCGTTAGCCATATAACGTATGTCGCTTCCTACCACAACTGGAAAGCGGCGGAAAGCAATCGTTTAAATGCAGCTATACGCAAAGCATACAGAGCAGCACTCGGTCTTCCCGACAGCGCAAGCACCGAGAAGCTCATGGACCTCGGCGTGCACAACACGCTCGAGGAAATCAGTGAAGCCCAGCGAGCCGCCCAGATGGAGAGGCTCAAGGGATCGAAGACCGGTCGAGCCATCTTAGCCAAGCTAGGACTCGAGCCCGGAACGAGCGGTAGACCACTCAACAGACAAGAGGACATACCGGCTAACATCAGGAGCGGGACGTGGGTACAACCCCTCCCCAGGAACATGGACCCTATCCACAACGGGGAGAGAAGAAAGGCGAGAGCCAAAGCCATGATCGAGCAACACGCCAACGCACCTGGCACCCGATACGTCGACGCAGCGGAGTACCGTAACCGGGAAGCCTTCACTGCAGTGGTGATCGACGCCGTAACCGGAGAGACAGTCTCTGCAACGAGCGTTAAAACATGTGAGGCGCAGAGCGCCGAAGAGGTGGCCATAGCCGTGGCCATCGCGGACCCAAACACCAAGACAGTCCTCTGTGACTCAAAGGGAGCCGTGAGGAACTTTGCCAAGGGCAGGCTGTGTCGTGGAGCAGTGCGGGTGCTCACCGCGTTGGATTTTACGGGCAGAAAAGTAACAGTGAAGTGGTTCCCCGCCCACGTGGGGACAGATGTGTCTAAACTTGCGGACAACCACAACGAGACGGCGAACTCTGTTGCGCGAGAATTATCTGGCCGCGCAGCAGAAACGAGCCTGTCTGCAGAGCTGTGGGCGGAAACTAAAGATAGGATGGGCACGTTCCACGAAATTACAAAGTATTATCGCATGAACAGACGAGTAATGGCACCGCCGCACCCTGATCTTACCAGGGAGCAGGCGGCGTTATTTAGACAGCTGCAAACGGGCTCGTTACTGACTCCGGTCATAATGAAGCACATATACCCAGAACAGTATCCGGACGACACGTGTAAAGTGTGCCGCAGGGCTCGGGCCTCTATGATCCACATCCTGTGGGATTGTGCAGCAAGACCAGCAGAAGCGGAAACAGAGACTGTGATCCCGCCGTGGCTTCAAGACGCGGCGCGGAGCTATAACAAGGAAGACCAACTCCTGGCCGTCCAGCAGATCCTGGAGGCCCTCCAAAGACAGCGACCGAGTGAAAGCTGCGAGGCGTCAGCCACCCCTCGGGGTAACGGCGACTAGCCTGGGGGCGAGTAGCGAGGACGCTGACGAGTAGAGGGTCCAGACAGGACCGACGTTAGGCCGCGTCTAGGTATCCCGGCAACGGGGTGCCTACTGCAGGCGATTTAATAAAGTCTTTGTCATGTCATGTCATGTCCGGTTTGGAAAGCCATTCCATTCCTTCGATGTACAGCCGTGAGCTGAAGTAAACGGACCACGGGAGCGGTGGCCAAAAGTAATCGCTGAGCCGTCTGGTTGCGCGGCGCCTGCTGTCGAGACCGCGCACAGCGCAGGCGCGGCCTAGCAGTACAGCACACATGCCGCTATCGCTCGCTTCTTCGCGACTGCTCTTTGCTTCGATAAGTTGACGCCAGCGGAACCGCGCTGCCCTTTTGCTGTCTGCTGGTCAACGCACCTGTGGAAACGGCGCGCCGCTGGCGCAATCGGCGACAACGCGGCTCCGCTGGCAGAGTTGGCGCGCTGGCGATTATCTCGTGCTTGTAGCTTTTATTTGCACCCCCCCCCCCCAATCCCCGCTTTATATATTGAAGCAGAAAATTAAGCAGAAAAAGATCACTGTGTAGTCAAAGAAAATAAGACAAAACACCGTCTTTGTTGGTTTTGAAGATAGATGCGAAATTATAGCCTCCCGAGAATATCAGCGAATTCAAAAAATTATTGATGCTGAGCATACATGCGAAGGCTACGACAAATACTGCTGTGTTTAGGTATGCCCTGCATTGCTTTATGAAACTTCGTTTGCCGTATGCGGCATATGTGACATTTCGCAATTGCTCGGGAAAATCCAGCTTCAGAATTTTTTCAAGTTCGAGGCACCAAAACATACATTTAATGATAAAAAAACTATATTGCGATATGAGATACGATTGAACCACACCTTGAATGCACAGCGACTATCGAAACGCATGCAAACTACATTTTTCGATTAGATTTATTTGCACTTGAAAACATTATTGACAGTTCTTGCGCACTTCCGTGACACAAGTTATAATTGAAGGATTACATCCAAAGAGGGGTCGTTCAGTCGGTGATTGAAGATAAAAAGATACTAGCTTATGGTCGACGGCAGATCAGGTCGACCAGGTTCGCCGAAACCGCTGTGAAAATCGCCTTGCAGCATTCACATTTCTGGCTGCTAGGATAATTACAAGTTTCATCGATCACACAAAAGTAGGTTAATGGCCGACTATAAATGATTCCGTTTAGTTTCTTCGGCTAATTTGGTTAATACATTTGTAAAAATGGGAAAAAATTGTAAGCCTTTTTTTATATATCCTACATCTTAATAATTTTCCTTTATTAAACTGCGAAACAAAGCAACGTGGAAACGTAAGATCCGCTGGATGCATTCATGTTATCAATGAATTAGTGGGCCGCTATTTTTTCCTTTTGGTTTTGATAACTTCGAAGCAGTTAATAAATGCTCCAAAAGCAAGATATACTGTGTTTCACCTAAACAATCACCCATGTGGTATTTCTTTTTGAGCCGTTGCATTTATGGGAAACATACGAACTGGGTGAACTGCACCAAGCACGCACACGCGCCGACACATTGGTCACAAAAAAAGCTGCTATGTTCAATTCGGTGGGTGTCCTTGGCAAAAACCTAAGCGCTATAACAAGGTGTGATGGGAACAATTGCGGGATTTGGTGACGGGGCGTAAGAGGTTGTGGCAGCTAAATAAGATAGAATTCACTGTAATGTGATCGGAAGCCTGTTTCAGTAAGGGACAAGTTTTCCCTGCATCAGGCGCAAATATATCAAAACAAGCAAAATAGGCCGCACACGATCTTGAGCTAAGAGAAAGCACCCACGTTGGTTGGCCATTTTTTTCCGGATGTATTTACTGCAATGCTTTCCCGCTACGACCTTGCGATACCGAATACCAAATAAGGCTACGAGACCAACGCAGCCACAGCACGCTATATGTGGCAGCGTAGCTCTATTTCCGCCGATTAGGCGAGTGGCATCGCTTTCAATGATAGGGCGATGCCCGGCAGTGTTCCTCTAACTGCAGGGGGCAATTCCCCTGGCGCTGAATTGTCGAAGCAAGAAGCAGTTGCGAAGAAGCGAGTGACAGCGGCATGTGTGCTGTACTGCTAGGCCGCGCCTGCGCTGTGCGTGGTCTCGACAGCAGGCGCCGCGCAACCAGACGGCGCAGCGATTACTTTTGGCCACCGCTCCCGTGGTCCGTTTACTTCAGCTCACGGCTGTACGTAGCATGAAAGACTGCGAAAAGAAATTAGTTCTGCAGGAAGCAATGCCGACATTGAAGCCGTGATCCAAACATTGTGAAATGTGATATGGGCGGATTATGAATTCATTATGTAAAAAGGCGTGGTGGTAGAGCTTGTGAAAAAGACATAAGCGGGAAACTTTACGGCGTGATGCAAGCGATGGTAGACTGCCTTCGAGGATGATTTGCTTGCGGTGCGATTGTAATTACGTGTAATGAAACGAGCCGAGTTATTCTGAACCATTTCTAGCGACTGTATTTATTTGACGTGAAAGGGATCCCATATTGATACTGCGTAATCTAGTTTTGTGCGAATTAGTGTTTTGTATAGGAGTAATTTTAGAGTAGAAGGGGCTTTTGAAAAGTTACGGCGTAGGTACCCGAGCACGCGGTTGGTGTTGTTAATTACATAGGTGATATGAACGTTCCAGGTTAGGTTAATTGGGATGTGCACCCCAAGGAATTTATAAGAGGGTAAATTTTCTAACGGGTTATTATCAAGGTAGTACACGGGCGGTTTGCTAGGCGACCTATTTTTACGCACAAGTTTGCACTTCCTGGGGTTTAATTCTATCAACCAGTTGTTACACCATTCTGAAATCGCATTAAGATCTGACTGAAGAATATGTAAGTCGTAATTGCATGTTATTTCTCGGAAGATCACGCAGTCGTCAGCAAAGAGATGAATGTTGCTTGTAACATTACAGGATAGGTCGTTAATGTAGATTAAAAAGAGGAGAGGACCAAGAACTGAGCCTTGTGGAACACCAGAGCGCACTGCACTTAGCTCAGATTCTTTGTTGTCAGCGCTGACGAATTGGGAAGGGTTAGTTAAAAAACATTCAATCCAGGTTAAGAGTTGTGAATCTAGATTAAGAAACCGGAGTTTAAGCAACAGAAGTTTGCGACATACTTTATCGAAAGCTTTGCTGAAATCTAAAAATATGCAATCTGCCTGTGATGAATGATCGAGAATAACGTTTAATTTGTGCTTAAATGTTGCCAGTTGTGTTTCGCATGAATATGATTCACGAAAGCCATGTTGGGATGGTGTTAAAAAGAATTCATCTTAAGGAAATTGGCGTGATGTGAATACAAAATGTGTTCGAGAATCATACATGGAATACTAGTGAGCGAAGTTGGACGATAGTTAAGTGGGGAATGCTTGTTGCCAGATTTATGAGATGGAACTACCTTCCCAACCTTCCAGTGTGATGTGAAACAACCTTCGGTGAGGGACTGCTGAAAAATCATTGATAGAAAGATTGGAAAATAACAAAGCGTGCCCATCAAGAACTTTGGAGTAATTAGATCACAGCCTGGGGCTGAAGACAATGTTAAATGTTAAATCTGACAATGTTAAAGCATTTTTTACACCATCATACTCAATTGTTAGCGGCGAAATTGCAGAGTAATCAAAGCATTCTAGTTGTGGTTATAGGCATTGCGCAACGGAAGCGAAGTTTTGTGAAAAGACATCATTCAGCAAGGAAGCACACTCTTTATCGGGAATAGAATCACTGTTGCTATGGGCAAGCGATTACTGTTGACATTTACAACGCGCCAAAACTTTTTGATATTAGTTGTGAGTATGTTTGGCAGGTTATTGCGGAAAAAGTTATCTTTGGCACTTTTTAGTGCTCCTATATATTCTTCTGAGGCTTTCTTGTAGTCTTTCCAACGGGCGGTATTTGTAGATTGTTTAGCAGACTTTTCATCTGTGCACTTTTTTCTGTTTGACAAATGTTTTAAGTGAACGTTATACCACGGAGCTTCTGGGTTAACTGTGATAGTATGAACGGTTATGTAAGATCATTGACTTTTGATAAGAACATGCCCCAGTTGGTTTGCACGCTACGGCTGTCAAAGCTGGCGTTGAATACGTCTAGAAAATTACTCAGTTCGATGCTGATTGCTTGGAAGTTGGCTTTGTTGTAATTTAGAATAATTTTAGTGTTTCCTGCTTTTTTAGGAGGTATGAGATTCACGTCAAATGTAAGCAATAAATGATCGCGCAGACCTGGAAGATATACTATGTTGGAAACAAGATCAGGGCGAGATGTTAGAACCAAGTCAAGAGTGTTGGAAACCTACTGTGTGATCCTTGTGGGTTTGGTTATGAGCTGCGTTAATGAAAATAATGTGCAAACATTCATGAAGTCACTTGCTAATGAAGAAATGGGCTGCAGGGTTGGGGGTTGATTTTGCCACCTAATATTTGGAAAATTCAAATCGCCGAGTGGGATTAAGGGCAGATTCTAGTAGTTGGGTATCACGTGGGTAATTAGATCGTGCAGATCATCTGTGAAGCCTGATGGAGAATCGAGTGGACGGTAACACACTCCCAAAACAATTTTTTGGTGAGCTATCTGGACGACAGCCCAAACAGTTGCAGTGTTGTCACTGAAGTGGACAACACTTGATGGTATTTCTTTACGCACTGCTAGTAAGACACCGCCACCGTGTCATGAATCGCGATAAAAGCGATACACAATGAAATGGTTATCCTGGCCAAATAACTCGTTATCTTGGATGTTTAGATGCAGCCATGTCTCGTTTAATGCCATTATATCAGGATTGCAGGTGTCGATGTACGATGTTAAGCAGTCACGCTTGCTCATAATGCTGCGAATGTTACATCGCATGAAAGATACTTTTGATGCATGATTCGCACCGCCCCTCTCAACTCCCTAGCTTTCGACACGTGCCCGAGGGAACGGTTGAGAAGTACCGAGGGAGTCTGCGCACGCCTACCCATCGGTGCTACTAGCAAGGTGGTTAGTTTTTTGCGAGGACGAGCTTTCGATAACTTTGTCGGCTACGGAGTCGTACATATACGTTTGCTTGTTTGACTAGCTTGTTGTATCTAAGTTGAAATTGGAGCCAATCGGGCAGGCCTTTTGCATAGTCCAAGAGCTTTTTTCTAAGATTACGCGTACCGGCGGAGTAATCCTCACTGATAACAACGTTTTTTTTCTTTCAATTTTGTTCGAGCGACAAGAATCTTATCCTTAATTTTAAAACTTGAAAATTTCTCTATAATGGGACGGCATGTGTTTGGCGAGTATTTTCCGAGTCGATGTGCGCGTTCATTCGCGTTATGAGGCAGGTTGTCGATTGTGCCATCGAGTCAGTTTAGTACCTTTTTTCTCTGATTCATCGCACGATTAGCGCGAGTCGGAGATCCCACGAAAGATAATATTGCTGCGCCTTGACTGGTCTTCTCATTCGTTCAAACGTAACTGTAAGGGGTCAACTCGAGCTTCCAAATTCGCTACGTTGTCTTCAACGCCGGCAAAGGTATCTTCCAGCTCGTCTACATGCTTCGTTTTTTTCTTCAAGTGTGTCCAGACGTTGGTTAATGGAGCCAACTTGGGCCTCTAAAATCTTTTGCCCTGCCTGTATAGCTTTGACGTCAGCAACTAACTCGGCCTGTCCTTTGGCTGACTCCATGGAACTTGTTCGGAGGTCCTTTAGGATGTAGAAAATGGCAGACATCTGTTCTTTCGGATCATCCGGTAGGGAATCGATTTCCGTTAGGGCTTTAGAGCGTGTACTAGGAGGGCCTAGATTGACCTCAACATCCACCGAATACAACAGCAAAAAAATCACGGAGAAACAGTCGCATACAGTTTCACATAGCACCCCTGGGCACGGGAGCAACAGAAGGCAGTGGTCATCGCTCTTTTTAGCGTACAGAGAGGGTTGTTTACTGACCTGCGTAACATAAAAGCGCAGAGCGTGGGCGGTACTGGCCGTCATGACGCTCCCGTGCCCACTGAGGTGATGACGGGAGTCGCCGCCATTTAAGACACAGCCTTGGCGTGACGTCGCGGTTGATGACGTAGGTGCGCAGTACTCCGTACTGTTGATGCGCGGACGAAAGGGTGGCTCTGGTGGAAGCACATGGTTGCTGCGCTGATCGTAGTCGTCGCGCACGAACTGTGGCCACACGTGTGGTGTTGCTGGAAGGTCTTGGGCAGGCAGCGAAAACAGCAGGAACGACGAGGCCATGGAAGCCTGCGTAATATAAGAGCGCAGAGTGTGAGCGGTGCTGGCCGTCATGACGCTCCCGTGCCCACTCAAGACAAGCGCCTGTATCTCGGCGAGACAGGCGCAAGAAGTAATTTTTATTTGGTTATTTGGCAAACATTCAATAGAGAAATAGGTACAGGCAGTGAACCCACTGGTTACGTCTGATACTCAGTCACCTTCACTGTGATGAGTCCATTGTGCCGCTTGGGCCGCCGATCTCAGTATGCCCCGGCAGGTCGTCTTTTGTCCCGCTGGAGTAGTTTTGAATTAAAAACTTCATAAATGACTTGGGCAAAACGTCAACTTGGGCTCGCTACTTAGCGTTTGAAATCCGCCTTGTGATGGCTGCTTGGGGAAGGGGGTGTTTATGTTCGCATGCAAACTTTTTTTCAATTTTTTTTTCCCTGGAAGTAGGGGAGGCTGCTTAGAATCGCAAAAATACGGTATTTAGCCTCATATGTACCTGCAGTTTTTTTTTTTTTTTTTTTTTTGCGCTGAATAGTGGGGATGAATGACCAGTGCCAGCGGTTCCAGGAGTTTCTAGCGGTTCTGCCCGTGTAAATCTCTTGTTCAAGCATCTTTTAACTTTTGACCGGAAGGCTGAGTCGAGGGAATCGGGTATCTTTTTGAAACCTCTGTTTGGGTGCGTGACGCCGCGTGACTGCGGTGGCTGATAGTGTGAGCGCGGACGAGCTACGACGACAAGCCGGGCCCCTAAAGTGCTCTGCACTTAAAAAACATTACTGTTGAACTCGCTCAATGGGCTCCGCAGCCCCTGCACCTTAATGCGCGGTCACCGAACTGGGGAGTCTTTTTGCACGTGGGAAGCAAGACATCTACCGGTGCGTGATGCAGAGACCTCGAGCAGGACCCCCGCTGCCCACGAGGTGGCCGAGGCGGCGTCCCTGCGCTCGCTCTCGCCTTCGTCGGGCAGCATGGAGCTGCTGGCGCTGGCGGCGCACCCGGAGAGCGAGGTGTGCAACTGCCGCCGACAGTTCCGCGCCATGCACTTCCACGTCCGCCACCCCTCCGCCGTTTCGCTGTCGGCCGACCTGCAACACCTCTACGGCTCCAGCAGGAACGACACGCAAGGGTTGGCACATCCCCTCGCTTCTTCCTCGCCCTACAGGGGTCATTCAATCATCCAGATACCCTTAATATGATGTTACACGGGTGGGTGTGCATAAACATAAACAAAGTGAAAGTTAAAAGGGTCGGCAGTGTTTACTTGTTCTCCGAGGGGGGCCTGAAGCATGGAATCGATCATAAATTAAGAAGCCGTGGCTAGATGGAGTTTTTTTATTATTAAAGCACGTATATACGTGCACTTGTGGAATGTGCACGTTCGAAACTGAAATGTGCACAGTTTGACAGCTGACGCTGTTTTTACAGCAATCGCTCGCATACCAACGGCAGCGCATGTCTTAAGGATGTCGCGCTGTGAAAAAGGTCGATAGCCCTGTCTTTCTACGGTGATGCCGAGGAACGTGCACTGGTGCATGCGTCGATAGCCACTGGAGTAAACAAGTTACTTGAGCATTCCTTGGTGGGCCTTTAGGAATGCGCGAGTACATCGTCCCTCCCCCTCGGCCGCTTGAGGCTCTGCCCGATGCGCACGACGACTCGGCGTTTCTAGAACATCCCTCACGCACCGTGCTAACCGCGCTTGGCGCGGCGCTCTAGCCGTCTCAGCCGTTGCACTGGCTGCCCGTGGTGTTGCCCAGCGGTGCTAGCATTTCGCCGCCGCTATTCCATGCGTGCCTCCCTCCTTGTGGAGACCCGCCGAGACGACCGCACGGGCGCGTCGGAACGGGGCGGAGCAGAGCCGCGCTTCGTCTGGCGCCCCCTCGGCAACGTCGCTCTTTCCGCGCTCGATGGCAGCTCCCTCTGCACTCTGTTGTCCTCTGCTTTCTGTTGGTTGCTCTGTTACGGAGCGACGAGGGGAACATAAAATATTTGCTCACATTCCCTATCTGTTGCTCACACATAAAAATACCACAGCGTACGAATTAAACACAACCGCCATAAAAAATAAAATGCAACACAACATAACACAAGCGGCACCACACGCAATCTGGTATTACGATTCGGCAATTTCGAAACAGCAGGCGAAAAGCAAAAACGCCCGTGTGTACGAGATTTCGGCGCACGTTAAAGATCCCCAGGTGGTCAAAATTAATCCGGAGCCCTCCACTACGGCGCGCCTCATCGCCTGCGTTGCGTCGGCGCGTTAAACCCTACAATCAATCAATCAATTTCGAAACAGCGCAAGCAATATCCCAGCAGCAAGTGTCTGCAATTTTTTCCGCTTTGTTTAGCAAAATTAGGTCTATAGACCTGATTCACAGCGCAACACTCATTGTGGGCTTTCACGCGCTGAAGCTACGCCTGGGCTATGAGGCACGCCGTTGTTGAGCGTTCCGGATTAATTTTGACCACCTGGGGTATTTAACGTGCGCCGAAACTTCGACACATGTGGTTTTCGCTTTTTGCGTTTATGAGCTCAGCAGCGCAACGCCATAGCCACTAAGCCATTGCGGCGGGTACAGCGCGACATCATTAAAGCGTAGTTTTGCTGGCATCGGTAGCAACTGAAGTTAAAATAACCAGAAAGACGAAACCCGATCACCATTACAAAGATAATTAAGACAAAATAAAGCGAAGGTAGCAACGCTGGAGCCATGTGATAGTAGCTGACACTTGCGGCAGACCTATAGACCTAGATAGTATATAGATGACAATAGCGGCAGACCTAGAACGTAGGCATTTTTTCTGCCAATGCCTAGCTGTAGAGCGAAAGCAGCTTTCTCAGTGGGAACGATGGCATCCTGTCAAAAGTAATGCATCTCCCCATAGACCGGTCGGTCGGCCGAAAAGCTCCGATAAGGTCTCTGTACACACACGGCACTTGCTTGAAACCGGGCTTCCATTGTGTCAAAACGGTCACTTGAAAATCGCGAAAGAGGAACTGTTCTAGACAAGACAATACATCGATCATGTATCAAGACAAGACAAGACATCGATCATGAAGGAGGAGTACAGGAGGACACCTTTATCTCATAAACCACGTATCGGTATACATTTAGATCGTTCGTAGATGCGTTGACGTAGCGCAAGAAAAATCGTCGCACGGGTTCGTTCTTCTTTTGCGATTTGGGTCTTTGAAGGCTTGCCGATCTAGAGGGCGCACTTCCAGTAAAAGTTGGACGCACTTTTAGCGAAGGTTTTTACGCACTTTTGAAGCACTTTTAATGTGAGAAATATCTCTCAACTTACCTTAGGAAGGGATGGTAAAGTTTTCTTTGTTAAAAAATGTGGAGTAAGCCTGCAAAGGAGCGCACGCGCAAGAAATTTCGCAATCGGTGCCCGCAATACGCTTTTTTGTCCTTTTTCTGCAACCTTACCCCCCCTTGTCCGTGTTTCATAGACTCGATAACTTAGTCACCGGGAGTGCAGTCAGATCAGCGATCTAGCTTATCTAACGTGTGTGTACTCCTTGCTGTTGCAGATTCAGCCGTGTGAGAAAGGCGCTGTGGAACTCCTTCCGAATCCCTGTTCCATGGCGAACGTGAGTGCAGCTTCCCTGCTGCATGGTCGCGGAAGTCTGCGTCGTTCTAACACCTGTAGGCACAAACTAAAATTTTTCATTGGACTACCTGACATCACTGACTTGATAAACAGTTTATTTTATCACTGCTTCGTCAAAATTACTTGTTCACGTTATTTATTTCGGAAACATGTGAGCTTACGAACAACTTGTGTTCAGTGCATCTCAAGGCACAACTCCCCACAACTTTCCTTTAGCTTTAGACAAAGTATTTCTCTCTCTCTTACTTTAACTTTTAAGCACGAAGCAGTAACGTGAAAGTGTGTATTACATTTTATAGGATTTTCTTGTTCTTCAAATGCTTTCATTCCAGTAACGCTGCTATCGAGGTGTACGGCAGGAACGACGTTCTTTGTCGCCTGTGTAGGTGCATGTTCTGGCTTATTTAGATTACAAAAAAAAAACAAAAAAAAAACAGGCACTTGAAGTTATCTATCAATAGCAGGTGTTTCAACAATTGGGTGACAAGGTGAGAATGGTTGGCCACGAGTGTTGAAGGTTTGGGACATTCTTATTGCTCTTCAAGCCCCTCCTCCAGTCTTCGAAACAAGCGTAAAACTAGCGTGTTTGCGAAATTAATACCAAGTAAGACAAAGTGCACAGTGATGACCATGATGCAAACAGACAAACAAATCTTTCTATTTCTATAGCTAGTGTTCCATGCGACTTTTTATATTGTGGAAACAGCGCATAGCAGGAAGAATGGGGGTCGCTGTCTAACAACCATAATTTATTAATGGAAATAAATAAATGGACAACTGAGCGAAAATAAAATTATGGAGCCATCAACGGCCTGCATGTGTGGATGGCCAGCAAAGCTAAGAGGTGTCAAGCTGCTTGTTCTAGCTCGCGCTGTCCCATGCAGAACAAGAAGCAAGGATAAAGGCAAAGATGGGCGCCGTCCCAACAGATGCATGAGCGAGCAAGTCCAAAGGCGGGAAAATTAAATTGCATTAATTCCTCAAGAGCGAGACGACAGGGGAGGGAAGAGAGGGGGGAGTAGGGTGGAGAGCGAGAAAGGGTTACGTGGCAGGGGTGGCAGAAGACAGAAGGAAGCAAAGGCTACACCTTCTGACTTCGCATAATTATAATTCTGTCAGCCGCTTTTTTATCAGGTACATGTGAGGGATTGACAAATTGTTTCCCATGGCGCAGATAACTACGCGCTTACTCGGAGCATAGCGGGTGAAACTTTTTTGACAATTGGGGTGGAGAAGGCAGAAAGCTAGGGCCGGAGCCCTTCTTGTTACGGCTTAAGCTTCAACAGTGAGAGTGCTTGGGGCTTTCCACGAGGTTATGCAGCATGCGGAATACAGGAGGGGCATCCCTGAGAATCAGGGTGCTTTCTCGCACTAAATGGCATCCCTGTCGTGCTCGCGCGTGCAGGCCCGACATTGCGGAGCTGCTGCTTCTGAATTTCCCTCCCCCCACCACGGCCCGATCGGATAACCTGCACCTCAT